>NC_135840.1:1002500-1247500 GCF_029677425.1 Wolffia australiana
ATATTCATGATCACTCTTCCCTTTGGAGACAGTCTTTACTCATCATTCAATAGTCATTTCCTATAGAGAAAAGGTTTATATACTACTGAATAAATTCAAATTCTAAAGACAACATTAACTCCCCAAATTTTTATACATATTATCAATTGACCTCTAATCATTGATTCAGAAATCAATCAGATCAATCTGTTCGTAATACTCTATGGCTTGCATTCTGGAGGCCATTTGTCAACTGGTTTCATTGATCCAAAATAAGGAGGGTGCCCATTTGTCCAATATATTGGCCTAATGTAATCATCTACCATCAATTGATTCATCTAGGCCATCAAAAGCTGAAAATGAATGCATCAGACATAGAAAGGATAAAACCCAAAATATTGGAATCATTAAATGCTAGTAATATACTACAATATGGTTAGTCTAAAGGTGGAAGTATAAGAATCAATCATGCATGTCTAGAGCTCAACGTTGAACCTAGTGCATGGCCAGGATTTTGCCAATAAAGACACTAAGTGGCACAAAAAATATGATCCTACCTACTTGTATGGTGACAACATATTGGGACAGGTGGCAGATATATGCATAGTTTTTGACTCTATGTTAATGGCCACAACTGTCTCAAATGTCCCAAAACATGCCAAGTAAATGCATATTTTAGAAATAAGGATCTATTTAATGCATCTTCTTGGATTTCATTTATGCTGACTCAGAAAAATATATTCGTTAAGGTAGAAGCAGAAGTCATGGAAATGATGGAAATATATATTAAATAATGGGTGATGGGGGACCATCCAGTTGACGTCGGGACGGGACAAATCCAACCATGCCGAGCTGCTCACGCAAACGCTCGCCAACCAGGGTTCAAGTACTCCGCGTGAGTATCTTTTCATTTCATGCTTTATTTTCATCTTGTTTGATTGTATTTTCATTCATGGATCTTACGAACTGGGCCGGTGTTTGGGCCTCGTCCATATTGTGTTTTCCCTTCCTCTTGTAACCGTTGAATAGAGGTCGAACCACGTCTTGCGACGGTTTGTCCTCTACCCGACGTCACTTGGCACCTATCCTCACTATATAAGGGGATAGCATGCCCAAGTGGAAGAAGATTTTCTGAGAATTGAAAAGTTGTGTTCCTTTTATCTTAGTGTTAGAGAGGTAGAGATAGATAGAGTTTAGAGTGTAGAGGGAACGTGGCCGTTCCCGACCCCACGTCGAGACTACTCCATGGGTTACCGCCACACGTCTTCACATCGAGACTACTCGGTGACTTCGTCATCATTCGCCCCGTCGAGTCTACTCCGGGACGTTTCTTGAGAAATCAAGATCCACAGTTCTTGGAAGCTGCTGGTCGCATCGTTTCTTTATCGAGACTACTCCGGGGATTCGCTGCCATCTGCCACCGCCATCAACGATCCATCTACAGTGTCAGCCGACGTCACTCCGCAGGAAATCCCAAGAGTTCCAGCTGTTACCAATCCTTCTTGCAGTTCTTGAAAGGTTAGCCTTTCAAGAAGCGACGCCCGCCCATTGCTGCACGCCTGTAGTAGTACGCCTGCGCGCCGCCCACGCCCGCTGTCGACCACTCACGCGCACTACCTGCCAACGACCCTCGCACACGGGCCGTTCGCCCGCAACCCCATGCCTGCGCGCCTTCCGCCTGCCGTTGCAAGCCCGCACGCGCCTGCCACCCGCGGCAGCTCGACTGCACGCTGTTCGCTCGCGGCCACCCGCCCACGTGTCTCATGCATCCATGGCCGCCCGCTCATGTTTACCGCCAACCCTCAGCCTCTGCTCGCGTGCCACCCGCCCGCGACCGCCCGCCCTCGCGCGCCGCACGCCCACGGCCTCTACCCACATGCCGCCCCCCCCGCACCCTCTGCCCGCGTGCCACCCGTCCGGGGCCTCACGCTCGCGTGTCGCACGCCCACGCGCCGCGCGCATCTTCGGCCGCCCAGCGTGTTTCCACCCGTGCGCCGCCCCGCCTGCAGCCGCTCACTCCGATACGTCACCCGCCCACGGCCTTTGCCCGTGTGCCGCCCGCCTGCAACCTCTCGCCCGCGCGCTGCCCACCTCGGCTGTTCGCCCGCGTGCGCCTGCCGTGGTCGCCCGCCCTCTGTTCGCACCAACCCCGTACGGCTCTCTCCTTCCTCACATCACCCAATGACTTCTTTGCTCGCGTGGTGAACTACGTCGTGCTGTGGACTATTGTCAACAAAGTACCTACTCATCTCTCCTCTGTTAATTTTCGGTATTATTACCTATTGTAGTGCCGTCTCCCATTATCGATTCCTCTGCCTTGGCTTACGACGACAACTACTATAGGACTAGCCACTTGACGAGAGATAGGATTTCTTTGCGGTAAACGATTATTCGTTAATCCTTAGGCTTGGAACACATCAGGGCCGTTTAACGCCCCTTACACCGTAGACGTCTTAATTGGTCCTAAGGGTCATTGGGAGTTTAATCTGATCAATATCTCTCTAAGTGGACGTCATCGACCGTCTCCCCTCTTTCGTAATCTTCTCTTATTGCTCAGTCAGGGTTTTCTTATCGACATACATTACATCTAAAAGGACTTATTAAACTCAACCTTCATCATGTTGTGACATAATACGAGTTGTTCGATCCCGGCGCCCATCGTATTACATCAATGGGTAAGGATGTGGAGGAGCTAACCAAGTAGTTTACATATCTTATACAAATTCCTAAAGGCCATCAAGCACATTTCAAGCAATGCAAGCTGAAAAATCTATATTTTTTGTGTTTAACTAATGAACATTATGACAACTCCTGTCCAATGAGTGAACACCTGGATGCCTTTGGTGGAACAGATGAAGTGCACTAACCTTGTAGCAATAACGCTAACTTTGGAGGCTGAATTGGAATCATAGAAGAAGGAACACCTACCAATCAAAAAACACGGTGCCGAGTACGGCCAACCCTACGGTTGTGGCTGTAGACCGATCCATCCGTGCCCTGGATGCCACCCAGGGGGATTTTCTTTATAAAGTGAAGTGTTTATCAATGTTTATAGTCGTGGAGCGAGTATAAATATCCCAATTACACTCGGATCCCACTCGTCCATGCCCATGTGCAGGAAAGGAAACGATACATAAGTGATACCTTACAAGTGCTTAGAGAAGTGCTTGCGTCGACGCCTCACACGAGCCCTCCGCATGATGATGGTGGAGAGATAAAGGAGCTTTCCTTGCCTTAAACAAGTGCATCGATGAAGTGTGTGGCGAGGACCTCATCCGAGGTGGGCGTAATCCACCCCGCTATTGTGATTGTTGGATCAGGCGTGAGCACTCCCACCTCGAGTGCTCCACGCGATCCACCACTCCCTCGGGGCCTCTTTCGAAAGTGTGCGGTGTGTGTAGAGGTTCGACAAGCCGAGACGTTCGATGTGATAGCATCCCCTAGAAGTCGAAGGGAGCGTCGGCCAAGTAAGGAAAAGGGAGTAAGGGAGTTATGTGTGTACCGCGTAGTTGGAGAGGGCATATGCTGTCTGGCTGCCTTCTCGCAGCTGATGACAAACGCTAGTTATGCGAGGGCGGCACTACATGATATCCTGCCATACACAGTGTAGTCGCCATTGGGAGCATGTACCTGCACGAAGCATGTCAACTAACACCTATTAGTCTGATTCTACGATGATATTATGAAGGTTTCGTCCCTCGCAGAGAAGTAAACCATCACGTATCGCCATAGCTTCGGCTATTGTGTTAGTTTGTACGCCATAGAAAGAGGACAAAGCAAAGAAAATACACCCTATATAATCCCGGAGGATACCACCTCCCCGTACTGGCCTCGGGTTCCCTTTTGACGCACCATCTACATTCAGTTTGCGGCTACCAATTGACAGAGGGTGCCAATGGATGACCTGTAGTTGAATGCGGATAAGGGCAAGGGTCACCGGGATGCCCCAGGCACGAAGGAGATCGCATCCGAATGCTGAGCTGTAGTCATAAGTGGGGATGAGATGGTGGGTGCGTCGTATGTACAACTTGATACGACGCATGATATCCACAGCGTGCAAGGGAGTCCTTGCAAAACGAGAAGAATTTCGCCCCTTCCATATCTCCCATAGTAAATAAGCTATGGTGATGTGTAGGATGGGGCTGCATTTAGAGCATATTGGGAAGAGAAATATCTTGCCAAAACACTCCAATAGGGTTAGTGGAATATGGAGTGGACTCCAAAGGTGTGTGATTTGGTGCCAACATTATATGGCTGTCTCACTTTGGAAAAAAAGATGTTCCATAGTCTCAATATGTGGAAATGTGGGACAACAGTTGCAACGTGAGGTGAGAGAGTGGCCTAGATGGATCACCCGATCATCATTTAGGAGGCCACGGTGTAGGAGCTTCCAGAGGAAAAAAGAGACGTGGGTAAGGATCGTCGGCTGCCAGATGCGACGACCCTAGTGTTGGATGGGGGATTTCTCACGGAAATACTCCCAAGAAGAACTGCATGAGTATGCGCTGTCGAGTGTGAGCATCCAAATAGCACGGTCGGGAGTGGACCCTATTGAAGTATTCTTGACCTAGGGTAACATGGCGGACTGGAGGCCATGTTGCTCCCATAGGTGTGGCGTGTTGCCCATAAGCAACTAGGCCATTATGAGTTGCATGTTATGTGGTACAAAGCATGGATGGCGAGCGAAAGGCTCCTCAGCGTGCCAAGTGTCAAACCAGGCGCTAATTGTACCTCGGCCTATATGCCAACATGTGGCCTAGGCAATCTCAAGCCACTGTCGTTGCCACATCTGCCATCTCCGATTGCCGGGGATATCCATCTCTCGACGGGCCCACTCGTTGTACTTGACGGAAATAAAACTTCTCAATAGGGTATGTGTGGTGCGCATGTGCCATACGAGGTTCTTTTGAAGCATATCCTAGATGTCTGAGAGGTGTCTGATCCCGAAACCCCCTCGGTCCTCGGCTGACATGCTTTCTCCCAAGAGACCCAATGATGGCAATGCTCGCCCTCAAGGTGACCGGACCATAAGAAACATGCGCATAGTTGTTCCACTGAGCGGAGGACTGTGAGAGATAGTGAGTGGACCTTAAGGGTATGCAACCAGATACTCATGAGGACATGTCGAATAAGTTGGATACGTCCTCTAGGAGAGAGAAAATGGAGTTTCCATCCCTCAAGTTTCTTTCTCAATTTGGCCAGAAGCGCCTCAAAGTAATGATGTCTAGCACGTCCGAGAAAGATAGGACATCCAAGATAGTCGAAAGGGAGGCATCCTCGTGAGTAACAGGTAGAGTGTTGGATTATCTGAGAGTGCTTTGTAGTGGTGGAAGGACCAACTATAAAGCTACTCTTTGAGGTATTGACGAGCTGGCTGAGGCTTGTTCGTACGTTGTGAGGACGCTTATAAATTCCGTAATGGATTTTTTGGATCCATTAAGGAAAAGGATGGCATCATCTGTAAAGAGTGTGTGTGAGAGGATTGTGCATCCCCTTTTTGTAAAATATGGTTGGATTAGGCCACGATCGATCGCACGTGTGAGCGATTGACTAAAGACCTCCTCCATCAATATAAAAAGGGTGGGTGAGATAAGATCACCTTGCCGTAGACCTCTCGTGGCCGTGAAGAAGCCAGTGGAATTTCCATCTATCAAGAGAGAGAAATGATTCTCTCGAATGCATGCATCGATCAGATCGATGGACGCATCGGTGTACCCAAAGCGACGTAACACTTGGGTAAGAAAATCCCACTCGAATTGATCGAAGGCCTTCTCCATATCTAGTTTGATGATTACATTTGATCCCCGAATATGAACGTCTAGTGATTGGGCTAGCTCGTGAACTAGCATGATATTGTCATGGATCTGTCGACCCTTGACAAAACCACACTATTCAGGCAAGATAAGTCTATCGAGGAAGTGCCCTAGTCGATTTGTAATGATCTTGGATGCAACTTTGTAGCATAAATTACAAAGACTAATGGGGGGAAAGTATCAGAAGGAAATTGGAGTGTCTACTTTTGGAATGAGCGCTAGAAAAGTGGATTTCCAACTTCGCGGGAAGACTTTGCGCGTAAACACCTCCTTGATAGCAAGCACCAAGTCAGTGCCTACGATATCCCAGCATGCAGTATAGAATTCTGCAGAAAATCCATCCGGTCCTGGGGCCTTGTTCCTACCCAAGGAAAAAACAACCTCCTTGATCTCTGCGCGGGTAGGAAGGGCTGTGAGAAGTGCACTATCTTGGTCGTTCACCAAGTGAGGGATAGCGGCAAGGATGTCCTCACTCACAATAGTTGGTCGTGAGGAGAGGAGCGAGTGATAATACTCCACTCCTACGACTGCCAGTTGGGTGGGGTCCTAACTATACGTCTCTAATAGTATCGTATAATTAGGGCGCGCTCTATGACGGAACGAAGCATGAAAGAAACGTGTATTTCTATCACCTTATCATAGCCATTGGACACGTGACTTCTGGAGATAGAAAATCTCTTGGCGCCGCATAGCGTCCTCATGCTGCTCTCTAAGGTGAAGTTGGTGCTCTCCCACATCATCCGTCCAACCATCTTGCAACTGTCGCTCAATAGCAGCTTGTTCCCGCTTGAGTGCTTCACCATGTGTCTGTTCCACCATTTAAGGTGGAACTTAAGATTCCTCAGTCTGTAACTGAAGTTCTCCATAGCTGATGTAGAGATCGTTCCATGCCAATGGCTTCGTACATAACGATGGAAGTCGGTGTGCTCTAACCACATGGCTTGGAATCGGAATGGAGGGCGGCAGACTTGATTTCTGGAGTCTAGGAGAAGGAGGATCGGCGAGTGGTCCGAGTAATATCGTGGTAGGATCTCAATTGTGATGGTGCAATGCATCAATGCGGTACTATTGGTAAAACAACGATCGAGCCGTTCGTACATACGCGCATCTGCCTGACGTTGATTGATAACACCATAATTTCTTGTCTTTATTTCACATTGTTAGCAAAATTTTATGCATTTGAAGAGCTTAAAATGGGGTTTTTATCATATATTTACATGAAAATAGTATTCTCAAGTAATTTCTGATTTTTCCCTAATTTTCTGTTAATTATATGAATTTTATAGGAATTATTGAAGCTTGAAATAATTATTTTTGAAGAAAATGGCATATTTGGTATTTTATTTTGACATTATATGAATGAAAAGAATTTTCTAGAATTTTTTACGAATTTTTAGGATTTTTCTGAGATTTATTTGAAGAGGAAATGCATTTTTTTCAAAGAAAAAAAGTATATTTATAAGAAAAGAGAAAGCATTTTTCTAATTTTTGATCATTTAAGGGCCGTTTTGCAAACTTTCGTTGCAAAAAGACCCTGAAAACAGCTCTCGGTCGCCACTGTAGGCGTACAGATGTAATTTAATATCTTATAGGGTTTTATTGCAAATGTATTATTATTTGTTTTAATATTTTAGAGAAAAGCGGAGGAGAGAGAATGCAAAAAGGGGTATATTGATAAATATTTTTGGGCGGCGTCGGATGGCAAATGTTTATTTTGGAAAGGACTTACCCGTAAATGTCAGGGCGATTTCTGGGAGCCACGATGTGGCCTCATCACGATCGCCAGATGAAAATCTGACGGCGGTCAGTGATAGAGGCCCGTTGTGGTAAGTTTACGCTCGCGGCGACGATGCTAGCGCCGACGGGCGGTGATGTGGCACATTCTCAGTGGGATCTTTCAAGTTCAGACGCATGCAAAGGTGCGTATCAATATGTACGCAAATCCCGACTTTTGATATATATATATTTTTGGTTTTCTTTTTTTTTTGCCAGGGGTACGTGGCGCAACAGGAGAGCACCCACCTGAAGAATTTGAATCGGCGCCACCAATGAGAGGGCGCCACCTCAGCCTGTGGTTAAGAACAAAAAAATAAATAAATGAATGATTAATCCAATGGTTAACATTGGTTTAAATTCATTTATTCATAACTTTCAATCCAAAAGTCCGATTGAGATGATTTTTTATGGATTTTCTCGTCTTGATCCCCTCTTTCTATCTTATGGTTGGATCATCAAGATCAAGCTTGTATTGATAGATATAAATGAATTACTCATTAGGGGTAAAATGGTAATTTATTACATTTTACCTGGGTATAAAAGCCGAATTTCGAGAGGAGGGGGTCATTCTTGATGGTTCTCTATCACAGCTGCAAGACAGAGAGGAGCCCCAGCCTGGATCAACCTGTTTGGTACTTTTTCATTTCATTGTATTTGAATTTTGATGCATTTTGAACGAAATTAGTTAAGTTGTTTGTTTCTTCTTCTCAATTCTGATCTGAACGTCTAAATCGCTTGGCTTGAGCGACATGTACAAGCCCTGATTAGGATTGAAAGGAGAAATTGAGGGATTTACCAAGGCATTCAATTGCATTCTCAAAGAAAAACTCTAAAAAATTTTAGTTTTAATTCTTAGGAAATTGAATTACCCCATTTCAGTTTTGAATTACCAAAGTTGCAAAACAAACTAAACTCAAATTAAAAATTCCCTTGTACCCTCTCTAATTGACCTCTTGGATCCTTTTATTAGGATCAAAGAAGCCAATTTAGAGCTCCATATTTCTTCTATTCATCTCACCTCTTCTACCTCCCTTACTAAATTCTCATCTACCCAGGTTGACCTGATCCTCATTGAAGATCAAATTTAGTTTAATTAAAGTGAAACGACCAATTCAATCACTAAATCCAACTCCTTACTAGCTTCCCTTGGACGACACTCGTACTTATCACTATACGTCTTAAGTGGAGTTCTTATAAATTTTATTGCATAAGCCAAAATTCACAACGACAAGGGCTAAAAATTGCATAGTTTTTACCCCTATTTTTGGCTTATCATTCATTACACCAGGTCCATTGCTCACCCATGGTAAGCGGCTCTACTACTGACGCCTGATGGATAAAGTCGTTAAACGTTTGCATAGATCGTAACTGAGGTGGGCGGCCCCCATGGCGCTCTGTAATTGCCTATATGTAGTTGAAATCCCCAGCGATAAACCAAGGGAGATCAACAAACCGTGAGTGGGAATGGGCATGTAAGGCGAGTTCCTCCTAAAGGGCCTCCTGCTCTAGTTGTCTATTCGATGCGTAAGCGACTGTAAGCGAGTAAGGCTTCAGGGAGTACAGTACGTCAAAGGTGACGTAGTGGGTCCCTTCAGCCAGTAGCACTAACAAATAATCTTGCTTCCAAAGAAGCCAAAGCTTATTTGTGGAATGACAATGAACATGATCCATTCTGAGTTTCCTCGCTATGGATTGGGAATGATTTGATGTTGTCATTGGTTCGATAAGCCCAACTATCCCTAAGTTGTTCCTTAACATTCCCAGCATATTCCTCATTTCTATATGCCCTTTTATTCTCACTAAAATTTTCTCTAATACCACTTGATGTAAATTTTGAAGGAACTACAATAGAATAATTTACCAATGGTAGAAGAAATGAGAATGTATATTTGATGAACTAGAAATTTGGGTCTAAGTGTTGCAGGACATTGTCGAGGACATCATCCGGCCAGCACCGAGTATGATAGCTCGGTACTGAAATAGATAGTGGCATCGAACGTCGAAGGTATCGTCGTCTGACAGATAAACCCTAACGGGTTGATGTAACTACGATGCAAATCATCCTACATTATCCTACGTGTAGGCTCCAACTCGAGAGAGGTGCCGAGCTCCGAGCTTAGATGGGGTTGCCAAGTGACGATGACGGTGGCCTCTCACACCTTGTCGGAGCGACGAAGATGTCTACAGCCAAATGGAATCAATCTGTAAGGCTCGCATATAATGTAGGACTCGTCCGTACCGGTAAGACACTCACTTGCTTCATAGTTTTCTCTCAATTCTTTCCTCTCTCACCTACCAAGCTCGAGTGCGGTGGAGTCAAGACAAAACTATAATACAAGTGATAATTAAATGAGCGGCGAGAGAGGAGACATCAGTGCATGGCTCATCATGCAGAATACTGTCGACAATTACAATAGTCAGAGCAGGTGTGGCGAAGAGGTGCCAAAGAGCTAACGGCGGCTCGACTGGCGATGAGATGCCGGAGCAATGATATAGGTCAGAGGAGTCGAGGAGAAGAGAGAGGCAGCGGTCACGGCTCAAGCCATCCACCGGTCTTAGTAGACAAACCCAGTGGCAACGCACTGTCGACGAAGATGGGCGGTTATGGCGAACGAGGGCAACAGGGAATCTACTTTCGAGGTAGAAGTTCTCGATCACTAATGTAACGACTGTCGAGGTGTGTACGATCGCTCGAGCTCACATGGCTCCAGGGGACAGTATTCACATGGATAGTGACTCCTCAGCGTAATTGCGAGTCGGCTGCTGGTGTATCAGCTCCGTGAGAACTAGTGTCGAATACCTGGTGGGAAAAGAACCATGAATGAGATTCTTGTCAACCAGGCTGCTGATCCATGTCAGAGTAGTGAGCTTGACAGGGGAGCATCCCGCGGAGTATCAAGCAACTAGATCTCAATCAAGGGCGTAGCCGGACCCCACCAATACGCCCACAACATGCCAAGAGGGGGGATGGCCATAACCACCGTATCCTAGAGGCAGGCAAGGCCTAGGGCGTAGGCGTAGGGACGTGGCAGTTGAGAGATCCACATGTCGGGACTCTGTCCTTGATTTGGAGTCCCTTCGGTCAACCAAGTAACACCAGCAGTCCAGGCTCAATCGCTTGTTCATCTCGAGCAACGCTGACCCCGACTCAAGTGCGAGCCGTTGAGCAATGACGGAGCGGTCGGTAGAGACGAGGAAGCGGCAGAGTAATCAGCCCGTTCAGTGCCACCATGCGCATGTACAGCAGTCAGTCAATCGGGCATCTATCATGATTTCAGGTGAGGAGCCTGTTCGACTGGTCGCCCTTCTGTAACAGTTTGACAGAATTCACCTAATCTTGCAAATCGACTTGTCGGTGATCATGAATGGACATTGCTTGCTCGTGGGATGGTTTTTTTCTAGCGGGATCAATAGGGAAGCACGCTCAGCGAATTAAGAGACAAGGTCGACCTGCAGGCATGTAGATCCCCTCTCCTATCCTCGTTCTCCTTCTACTCCCCCTTCCTCTGTATTCTTGTCTGAATGAGGGAGTGGGACCAAGAGAGAGAAAACACAATGAAAATCCTTTCTTCTTCCTGGTTTGAGTTTAGGGTGCCCCCCCACTTCCCCGTTGGGTCAAATGAAAGGAGAAATTGGGTCCATTAGGGGGCTCTTATATAATGGGCCCCCCATTTACAAAATAAAAGGGGAAAATTAAAACTTTAAAGAAAAGGGGGAAATAGACAAGGGAGGGGGTCCAAATGACTAAGGACCCCTCTCCATGACGACGAAAACTCAAACACGGGACGCGTCAGAATACGACGGAAACAAACCGTTGAGTACAAAAAACACAAAATACGACTAAGAAGATGATGGAAAGCAAGCTTTGATAAACGAGTAACTTCACCCGACTGTCAATGACGGAGGCACGCAGCATAGACGACGTCGTCGATGGTTCAGGATGGCGTGCGCCATCACTAAGGCTTCTGGTTTATACACCAATAATACTAGCACAGAGCAAGTAAAGGTTTAGAAGAAGCAAAGATTAAATAAACTCCTTTTATATTTCATCTCTAGTTTTTCGAATGTCTATATTGATTTTCAAAATCAAATCAATTTTAATGCAAGAAAACTACTGAAAACTGATCCAAATTAATGTTATGAAATTCCTATAATTTGAACCCAATGAACCTCATTTCATCTAAATTATAAGAGTAATTTTGGAAAATTGATAGTAATTTATGGTTCAAGTGCTAAGAAATTCGGATTAAAATACCTAAGCCAGTACTTGGGGGAGCACCGGGTGATAATTGATGTTGATGGCATAAATGGGATGGAGTGAATGAAAGGACACTACTCTTGTGATGAAGATGGTGTTATGAATATGGGCCGACAAGCGGCGGAGTGGGGGTGAGAGATGATGATTTTATTGTTGCTGGTGGCAATGAAGGAGGTGGTTATGCGCCGACCAGTGGAAAATTTAGAGGTGGTGTGCGTGAAAGTGGAAACCTTGGCTATCAACAAAGATAACCTAGACAAAAAGATAAATCCATGAGTTAGAAAAAAATGAAGATTGCACTAAACTCTTGGTCACACGTCCAACAGGCCAAATGGTGCTTTTCCTTCATGTTTTTGGATCTGAATGTCACACATTCAATCCTTCGTTCTTGGAGTACAAGAACAGACCAAAACAAAAGTTGAATGCAAAAATCATTCCAAAAATCATAATTATGAAAAAAAATGCAATGGTCCATTTTTTTATAAAGATGGGGTTTTATTTATAGACCCAAGATGGTGGATGACTGAGAAAGGAAATATCGAACTACCCATATAATTTTATTTATCCTCTGATTCAAATATTTTCATTAAAAATATTTAAATAAATTCAAATTTATAATTACTGACTTATAAAATTGTTTTCTGTATGATTTGAATGCGAGAAAATTCAATACAAAAACTAGAAATTCCAGAAAATCAGAATATCGTTTTCAAAATATAATGAACTTATTAAATATTCAAATAGATATAAATAAATATTTTCTGACTTGTAAAATTATTTTATTCTTAAAATTAAGGTCAAAACATTATTTTATGAGTATAATTATTATGATGCTCCGTCTACAAATTATAGTTGTGATGTTTAAACCATGTGTGCAATTGCTTACTTACGAAATGGAAAAATTATACGTGATGCCTTTGAGCATTGAAGGAAAATCATAATCAAGATTTGAAAAATAGTCTAATCGATGAAGAGTATTTGATAAAGATAAAAAACAATAATGTGAGATCCAAGTCCAAAAGACTACCTATCATCTATCATGTATCATTCCACTTCAAAATCTTTCAAAAAATAACATAAAAATAAAAATAGAAAATTCAGGGTTACTATCACTATTCTTATAATTCACCTGATTCCAATAATTCATTATTTTTCAAATTATTTTAGTATATATGTTCACTTTAGCAGACTGAAAAGGGTTTATCTTTGTGAAATATCATTTCAAATTTATTGAATTGTTTTCCTTGAAGGAAAAGTGACTCCAAGGCTCCAATAATTAAATGTTAAATTAGAGGAATTATTTTCAGACTATTGACCTATAATAAATGTAATTCTTGAGGCTATTTAGGATCAATTAAATATTTGAGATTTGGAGCCTGAAAATCTCAAATTTAGGGGATTTAATTTTTTGTTAGTAATTGAGATTATTCAGTAAAAATATATTTAACCATACATACGTAGGAATATTTAGCTAGCAATGAGTACACATCATCTACACAGGGAATAATGTTTAAGGAATTAATTTCTTATTACAGTGATGATAAACGTGAGAAGCAATGACGACGAGAATAGCATATGTGAGGTAGTGATATCAAGTGAAAGGATGTATTAATTATATTTTAACTTAAATTAGTAAAAAAAATAGTAAGTGAACATATAATTGTGCAAAATGATATGGTGGTGAGATAGGGAACGTGAAGGACACAATGATGATCAAGTGTGTGACTGATGATGTCATAGAGACGAGATATGATGATATAAGGATGTGAAAAGATAGTGAAAAGAGGATGATAAACCCTAACTAACTATGATGTTGGGAAAAGAAACAACGTAAGGCGAGACACTTAACTTAGATCCTTACGTTATGCCAAGATCATGACGAATTGCGAGTACCGGTAAGCTCCACCTCTTCTTTAATGCTTCTCCCCACACACCCAAGACACCAAGAACACACTTGATGGATCCCAAAACTCACAATCTTTCAATCTTGCCACCCAAGTAGGAAGCAAGTTCAAGTCGAATTTCGCAGTGATCCCATTATAGATGAAAGGGTATGGATGAAAAGAGAAGGAGAAGATGAAGTAGTGCTGAACATTTAAGTTCAATCGGAGTTGTAGATCGTCACATATGGCTGTTTGTATTTAGAGCAATCCTAGCCCTTGATTTTCTCTCTCCTTGCCATCACCTCTGATGCCTTCCGTTTTTTGGTTGAACTACCACATCGCTCAAAATCCTTGTCGCTTCATCTTTTGTGCTCACATTTTCTGTATTTGCCACGTGCACTTGTGGAAAAAAGACAAAAACAAATATTAGCACTATATTATTAAATACATTATATTCTTTCCCGTGGCGTACGTGGCATCGCGTTAGTGCACGCTGCATCAGCAGTTTTTTCTTCTTCATCCAATCGGCCACCGACACGCACATGCCATGTGGACATGTGGCGGTGTGTTGTATTGCCTCGTCGCCACCTTCCTTGTTGACTCTTTCAAAGACAGAGAAAAAATTTTATTTTTGTCTTATTCTTCCTCAGCCCACACGTGCATTGAGCACAAAAAGACCTTTTTTTTTAATTGGTCCACCTCGCCCCTGCCTCAGAAGAATCCAAAAAATTGGTGTCAGTCATAACTGAAATCACGGCTTTGCAAATTAAAAAGCCACGATTGCTCGGCTAAATGGGTAGCTGTTGCCAATCATTGCGAATAGTTGTGATTCGTCGCCATTCGATGAATCATACGGCGACATGTGGTGCCACGAGATGAAATAAAGGCTAGACAAATCTTCTAAAATTCATATTAAATAAAATAAAAGCCTGAAAAATACTAATACATATATATTTTGACTTAGAAAAATCATATCTTTACAAATTTAATATCGAAGAAATTCCACAAAGAAGATAAAGCCTTATGGACATTTTTAGCACAATGTTTTAATGTGTATTTTGATGAATTTTTGAAGTGATGCATACCTCTATATGGGCTGTGATCAAAGTGTTGGGTTCTAGAGGCCTAGATGAGGATGAACAAATCAAAACGATGCGCAGCGGAAGACTCTTTGCGAATCGAACGGCATCAATAAAACATTTAAACGAAGTACCTTTGCACGAATCTCATTCGTGATTTCTTCGATCTCAGAGCAAGACGAGTCGAGCTTCGTTTAAATGTTTTATTGATGCCGTTCGATTCGCAAAAAGTCTTCCGCTACGCATCATTTTGATTTGTTCATCCACATCTAGGCCTCTAGAACCCAACACAAAGCACAATAAACCCTCAGTCAAGTAGTTGATTGATTGTATGTGAAGATAAAATAAGAGCCTTAGATATATTAAAAGACTGGTTAGTTTGACCATACACTAAACAAGTCAAATCATGTTTTTAGGACTTCTAATTTTATTAAATGAAAATAAGCATAGTTTTTACCACTGTTTATGTATTTGTGTGGATTTGTGTTCATTTGATTTGTTGAATAACTTGTTCAAAAATTTAATTATTACCATCGAGAATTTAAGGCTGAATTTATTGATGATTTAATGAAACTTTATTACATGAAGATATTATTATCCAAAGGGGATATTTTAATTTAAATGATGTGGTAAAAATATCTAAAAGTTTAATATTATTTTAAATCTGAAGTCCTTGGCATAATGACTAGTTTTTGCTCTTAACTCTTGAAAGGTATTTTGAATTGATGGCAAAATTGTAAATATAAAAATAAAAATAAAAATAAAAATTATTATTATTTTATATTCCTTAATCATAATCAATGAATATGAATGTTGGATTTTTGAAAGATTACAATTATGCCCTCTCAGATTTCCAAGTCCATGTATGCAGTTTTGATAATCTTTTTTAATGAAATAATAATCATTTTAATGAAAATGATTATTATTTAAGGCTGAATTTATTGATGATTTAATGAAAATTTATTACATGAAGATATTACTATCCAAAGTGGATATTTTAATTTAAATGATGTGGTAAAAATATCTAAAAGTTTAATATTATTTTAAATCTGAAGTCCTTGGCATAATGACTAGTTTTTGCTCTTAACTCTTGAAAGGTATTTTGAATTGATGGCAAAATTGTAAATATAAAAATAAAAATAAAAATAAAAATGATTCTTATTTTATATTGCTTAATCATAATCAATGAATATGAATGTTGGATTTTTGAAAGATTACAATTATGCCCTCTCTGATTTCCAAGTCCATGTATGCAGTTTTGATAATCATTTTTAATGAAATAATAATCATTTTAATGAAAATGATTATTATTTAAGGCTGAATTTATTGATGATTTAATGAAAATTTATTACATGAAGATATTACTATCCAAAGGGGATATTTTAATTTAAATGATGTGGTAAAAATATCGAAAAGTTTAATATTATTTCAAATCTCAAGTCCTTGGCATAATGACTAGTTTTTGCTCTTAACTCTTGAAAGGTATTTTGAATTGATTGCAAAATTGTAAATATAAAAATAAAAATAAAAATTATTATTATTTTATATTGCTTAATCATAATCAATGAATATGAATGTTGGATTTTTGAAAGATTACAATTATGTCCTCTCAGATTTCCAAGTCCATGTATGCAGTTTTGATAATCTTTTTTAATGAAATAATAATCATTTTAATGAAAATGATTATTATTTAAGGCTGAATTTATTGATGATTTAATGAAAATTTATTACATGAAGATATTACTATCCAAAGTGGATATTTTAATTTAAATGATGTGGTAAAAATATCTAAAAGTTTAATATTATTTTAAATCTCAAGTCCTTGGCATAATGACTAGTTTTTGCTCTTAACTCTTGAAAGGTATTTTGAATTGATGGCAAAATTGTAAATATAAAAATAAAAATAAAAATTATTATTATTTTATATTGCTTAATCATAATCAATGAATATGAATGTTGGATTTTTGAAAGATTACCATTATGCCCTCTCGGATTTCCAAGTCCATGTATGTAGTTTTGATAATCATTTTTAATGAAATAATAATCATTTTAATGAAAATGATTATTATTTAAGGCTGAATTTATTGATGATTTAATGAAAATTTATTACATAAAGATAGTATTATCCAAAGGGGATATTTTTATTTAAATTATGTGGTAAAAATATTTAAAAGTTTAATATTATTTTCAATATCAAGTCCTTGGCATAATGGCTAGTTTTTGCTCTTAACTCTTGAAATGTATTTTGAATTGATGGCAAAATTCTAAAAATAAAAATAAAAATAAAAATGATTCTTATTTTATATTGCTTAATCTTAATCAATGAATATGAATGTTGGATTTTTGATTACCATTATGCCCTCTCAGATTTCCAAGTCCATGTATGCAGTTTTGAGCCCTAATTTTAAACCCACTTCTCCTTGCCCTTTGAAAATCACAGTCCAAAAGCTAGAGAGATCTCTCAATCCCTAGAGCATTTTTTAAGCCATTTTTTAGTATTCTTTGAGTAGATCATTTGTTTCTAACATCAATCCAAGTCCATAGAACTTAGAATCGTGGTTTTTGGTGCACGCTATTTCAAGATTCAAAGAAAAGAAGGCTGGGATCCAAACTTTGCACATCCTCAACAATCAAAAACTTTTGTTCAACATATGAATTTTTTCTAACATCCATAAAAAACTAAAAAAATTGAATCACATCATTTGGTTGAGTTGGAAAGAGTTACAGGGGTTTAATGTTGCACACGCAGGAATCGAGTGGTAAACAAAGGATGTTGAAATATTGATCTTTGGAGATTTATCTAATTTGTTTTTGAACACTTTGTGTTAGATAATAGGTGTGTGAAATTGTGTTACAAAACTTTTCTCGGTGGAATCATTGGATTTGGTGAAGGATTGAAAAGGATATCGAATTTTTAAGCGTCAAAGGTCAAATGCTAATCAAGAATTTAATGCTAAGAAAAACCTAGAGGAGAAGATGGCTGAAGAAAGAATGACCACAAACAATTAGGTACTATACTGAAGGGAAGTCATAGTTATATTTATGAATCTTTATATCTGAATTAAGAAAATTTTGACATAAAAGGGTTCTCGTTGAAATACTTAAAATTTGTCCTAATCTTGAATATTATTTTAAGTAGCCATCAATACTAATTGTTGTTGAGGGGCATACATTATTCACAAATACTAACTGTTATTGCTAGATCTTTGTGATCACTCAGGTTAATGCTTTGGGTGCCAAGTTGAAGTAGATCAAGCAACATCATTCTGTGGAAGCCTTTGAGGGTCTAGGACGATAAAGCTTCATTGACTTTTTCTTTTTTCTTGGTATCCTTGTTGAGCCCTATTTCCAAGTGATTTGCTTGGGGGCCATTCACACAAACTTGGTTAGGGCACATCATCCCCTTGAGATGGATAACCCCGAACACCATTAAGGATTAGCCTAAGCTTTCTAAAAAATGATAACTGTGTCTCCCATTTCCCCTTCCTCATTTCTTAAGTAGAAAAATCCTAGGCTAGTTAAAAATAAAAGATAATATAAATACATAACCTAATTCACTCACCCTCTTAGGTTATTTCTTTGCCACCTAAAGTAATGTAGAAAAATCATATTTTTTTTCAAAAAGTTATATTCTTTTAGAAACTATTATCATAAAAATCTCAAAAATAAATAAAATACAGAAAATTCAGAGCATTATTCTAAAATTCAATTTTGTCGTATTTAGCTTGATAAAATGAAAATATAAGAAATTTAATACAAATAAATATGTCAATATAGTCAGATAAAGGTACTAAAAATGCTTGTTATGAGAGCCTATCTTATGAGAATCGCAACTAGCTCATGGATCTATTCAGCAGCCCTATGGAAATTTAAATGATTTGATAGTTTAAGTTGATAACTTTGGATTTACTAACGATTTCATGCTACTAGACATGAAAATCATACAAAATTAGAGGCATAAACCCATCATATTGGGCCTGGCATTTTAGCAATGGTGAACACTATCACAAATTGAGGTGAATCAATTGTTGCATGAGACTAGGATTTGAAAAAAAATTGATTTACCCTTTTATAGATTACTGAATCATCCCATTAAATCAAGTGAAAATATATGCTTGTTATGTTTTGAAAAATATGAATATTTTCACTTTCATCCATCCAGTTATGAATTATTTACCATTGATGATGATCAATTGATCAAAATTTCTTTTCCGGCGGCACCAAAACATTTACTTCCCCAGATCCCAAATATTAACTGCTGCCTTGGTCTATTAAATATGCTTTCAAAGGATTTGGAATTCTTTTCCCTTTATTATCTCATTAGTTTTATCTTTGGAGGAGGAAAATGCTAACATTAAGTGCTACCATAATATGCATCTGCATTTGGGTTCAAATTGATGGTATACATGAGGTTTTCCCAGCTATTTTTTAGAAAATAATTTTTGTTTAAAAAAAATCTTAGCCCATTCAACAGTCTCAAAGGCATATAAAACCGCATATGGTTGAGACTGGGAAAAAGGTTATCATCAAATGACTAGAGGCTAGATTTATTTATGCCATTTCAAATACTTTTTAGGTGAGTCTAATAAATGCATAAGAGATCAGGAATAATTGTGCAGAAATATGAAATGGTGAAGAAATTCACATCAGAATTGCTTCTAGTTCGAGAGTATTTGATGATGATAGGAGGTTGATTTTGTGGCTTAGAAAAGCCACTATCCTTTACTGATCAAATTATTGGCAGACTTTCTCAGCAGAATTTTAACTTATTTGACTGATTATTGAGGTTAAATGAACAATTGAATAATTATTTTATTTTTATTTTAAAATAATGCTTTTTATATCATGTAATGCACTAGACACATTTAAAAGATGTGTTGATATAACATGACGAACACTGGGATCGAACGGCTCATGTGACAACACAGGGAGGGAGAGATTTCATGTAGTGGAGATGACTAATGTTGGCGTAATGCAAGTGATGATGCAACAATGAAATCACTTAGAAGAATAAATATGGCGTCGACGGACACCAGTGACCACTAGGCTACGATAAGTGTGACCGAGAAATGCCACTAGGCTCCCAATGACCCAGACCACGGGTTGAGGGTGGATGGTGTGAGTACGACTATTGCTGCTCACACGTGCACCGTTCGAAGCACCAACCAAGATCGTACTAATTAGAAACATATTCCCATGCGGTCAAATCTCGAGCTAGGTGATAATACACAAATTCAGTGGTAAAATAATATAAATATGTGTTATCTGGGGGGATTAAAGTGATTTAAATGCATATTCTCATATGGAATTATCATTTATCTGCATTAGAACCACTTATTGAGCACTAAATCAAAATGAAGTTAATTTGGTGATTATATGATTTTTCTGATTTTCTTTGGATATTCTTCCAGGACTTTTTGTTATCGGAATATATTTATATATTTGTCAAAAGGCTTATTTGGGTCAAAATATTTTAGATGATAGGTTTCAGAAGGAGATTGGATGATTTTTTAGGGAAAAATTCAGAGAAAGAAGAGCCAAAATGAGCACAGAACACGAGGAGGTGGAGGAGAGAGAAAATGGTAAAATGGGGAGACAGCCCATTTCAAACCCTCATATCTCGCAACTTCACCGTTGGATCATGCTCACATTTTGATGGTGGGTTGTTCACTTTATCTACTTTCAATCTAACGGTGGAAATTGCCAGAAAAGCTCTAGAACTTTTGTAATGAAGGGACGACCAAGGGCAAATGGGGAAATGACTTTACCCTTTCACCCAAGGTACTTAAACCCTTTTGTCTTTTCTCTCCGCCCATTATGGAGTCTTCCATCCACAGCTGAGCAGACAGAGGAGGAAGTTCTTGGATCACACAAGGTTCTGAGTTTATTTCATTACATTTTCTTGTCTTGATTTGGGCGAAATGTTCTGGCCCTTTCTAGGAATCGAATCTGATTTTGCTTGAGATGAATATTGAGCCCTGAAAAAAAAAATGAACAAAAAATTAGATAGATTTCATTTCCTTCAAGTTTAAAATTTAGACAGTTTCTAAAAACTCTTGAGAAAATTGAATCAGCTCCTATATAGATTATCATTCCCACTTTATCTTAGTCCCTACTCTATTTCTGATTTCTTGATCTTGATTTCAAGATCAAGAAGCCTAAATAGATATCTCAAAAATACAATCCTAATTTCTTTTTCCCTATCCTGAGGTTCTTGATCTTCTTGACAAGATCAAGAAATCCAGATAGGAATCACTCATCCTATTATTTCCTATATTTTTCTCTCCCAAATTCAGCTCAAAATCCACTAATCAGATTGAATATCTCATTACCTACTAAGCCTCTCTTAGAGGATCCCAGATATTCACACTATACATATAAGTATTGGGGTAAATTTATAAATTGAATTGCATAATCGGAATTGTACTATGACAGTAATTAAGGCATCTTAATCACCAAAAAATTCAGTTTATCACTAGGAAAATTGCTCAAATATGCGGCGTGCCGGCCTTAGTGCTTCGAGTAGAACACTAAGCAGCCTTGATCTCTTGCAGCGGAAGTTTCTTGCAATAGCTTAAGATGACATAGAAGGGGTTAGAGGAAAGGGAGGGGACACATGCTCATCAAGGAATAGGGTCATTGCATTGATATCATAAGAGGTTACATTGTAGTCATAAACATTACATGGGGGAAGACCAGGGTTGATACCGAAGTAACGAGACGAGGTGCCACGCACCTTGGTAGGGGCACCACTCTGCCTTGAGGCTCCCATCCCCCCGCCCATGCCCACTAGCACTGCTGCTACACACGTGCCCCCAAGCCCGGCACCGCGCGCCCGTGGGCATGGTGATCACACACGCCACCCCAGCCTCTAGGCAATCACACACGCCACAACACCTGTGTTGACACCTTTTGCTCTATCTGCTCCGACGCTGTTGTGCTCGGCTCTCCAAACTAGGCGCCACACGCCCACTGCTACCGGGGGGGATGCCACGCGCCCCAAGCCATCTTGGCGCTCACTGTGCGCCAATAGTGTGGGAGGACCATCCAGTCGATCGCACCCCGACCTGCAGTCAGCCGCATCGTGAAGCCTGAGCCAGCGTGAAGAATCTACAGTTCCACCATCAGGTTTGAGAAGCGATGTCGTCATCTCGGTTTGTGTCAAGTGTCTTTATGTAATTTTTCTGTTTTTTGTTATTGTTGGGTTGTTAGAAGGCCACTCCTGCATGAGTACTAGCATCCTGCATGTCCTCTTTAGGGGGAGAAAAACATGATGGGCTTTCTTCTTCCCTTAAAGAGTCCTTTTAAGGGAAGCCTAGTAGGCTTTCCCTTAAAGGGAGCCCAATAGGGCCACCCCACACCTACCACTTTCCCTCTGTAGGAGTGGACGTGGGATAAAGAAGACTTGTCATTTTTGAAGATCCAGATCTCAAATTCTGAAGTTACAGTTATTGTTCTTTGTCTAAAGATGTTTTGTTGGTTGAAGAAAGTGAACATCTAGAGTTTATTGGGCGTATCATTCTCTCCATCAGATAACTCCTTCGCCCTCTAGTTGCTGTTTGAGATCATCGTTGTAGAGATTGCCCAGGTGAAATCGCACTGTTTAATTGCCTCTTCCCGTCATTCTGGTTCCTTCTTGTTGATCATATCAAGAATATCACATTCCCCTTCATCCTTCAATGGGAACATTCATCCTCTGTCGTTTGTGGTTGAAAGATCCACTGAACGACGTTATGGCAACAGAACAAAAAAAATATATATTTCTGCAGGATGTGTTATCAGAAGATTACTTGCCTCCGGTCACTTGAAACGACTATTACAGATCGTTGTGAGACATAAAAAAATCAACTTTGGATCATCGTTTGCGTGCCGGTTTGATTTTTATTTTTTCTAAAAAAAGAGCCCCGAGATCGAAGTGCTGTAGTGAATGACTTCAGCTTCCACCAGTGCGTCTTCTCGATGTCGACGGTCGTGGACGAAGCTTCGTGACTGATAGAGAATTCTGGGAAGAGTATGAGTCCGGCCATCAAATTTTCCATCCCCTGCCCTAATCAATTTGATCGTGTATCATCTCTAGTTTGTCTCGACAGTTACAAGAGTAATAAATGACTTTGGTCAACTCTCTCATTGTTGGAACCTTGTTAAAGACGCCGACGTTCATCAATCTTCCGTGTTAGAATTGCCCTAGAAAGTTGACCGAAGAGCCAGTTTTTCTATCATGGTGTTTTCTTTGTTGACCATAAGCTTTTACAGCGACATCCTGCGGACAAACTGGTTTCATATTCTCGCTCTTCTTGAATGATTATTGACCCCAACGATGGTTGATACTTCCTCTTTCTTGGGAGTCATACTCCTTTCAGAAGACGTATCATGATTGTCGTTATGCCTCGAACAAGATACCAGTGCTCAGCCCTGCGACTGTGAATCTCAAAATCACTCCATCATCTTTGACCGTGCTAGATCTTTGTGATCACTCAGGAATATCCCCATTTTGATGTCACACTTTAAATTGGGAGCAATCCTAGTTGTTCATTTTTTCTCTCTTCTCATCATTGGCGCTGACGCTTCCTCTCTTTGAATTTTCAGTTAAGCCTTCCAATCACCATAGATTAATCACAAACGTGATCACCTCTTCTTCCGCAATCACGTGTTCTATGAATGCCACGTGTACCTGCAAAAGAAAAGACAAACAACATCTTTTTTCTTCACTCTTATTTAATCATGACATGGCAACACATTTCTATGCGCCACATAACTTTATCTTTGTCTTGCTTTCTTTCTTAAATGAATGACATGCTGACGCGTTCCATTTACATTCGAAAGAGGGGAATAGTCCCCCATGATTGTCTGATGTAGTGTGCATTTCCGTACGCCACATTGGCATCTAAATCCCTTTTAATCAATTGCGGCGGTACACGTGACGTACATGTATCGCCACACTTTTTGTTTATGATTTTTTATTATAAATATTCTTGATGTGAAAATCACAATTATTGAGATTTAAATTATCTCCTTTTTCGAGTGGTCCACGTTGTCTATTGCAAAAAGGGCGTGGGATATCAAATAATGATTCTTGCATTATGGCATTGCGATTCACGATGCCATAATAACGACCTTTTCTAATGATTATGGCAGCTAATCTTTGCGGTTACTTGTGATTGAGTACCACTCAACAAATTGAATGGTGACACAGGTTGGGCACATATTAAAGCTGAAAAACATAGATTAGGTTGGCAATAAAAAAATACTGGTAGTGTAGGTAGGCAATAAAGAAATACTATAAATAAAAGAGACCTGGGGAGATGGTACATTGGATTGGGCTTTTTTTGAGTGCAAGAGTCATAGAGAGAGCATGGTTGCACTTGGCCACCAAACCTATCTGAGTTCTTGATTATCAGGTAGCTTAAATATGAGCTCAAGGAGAAAACTGTTTAAAAGTATTGACTAGAACAAGGAATGGTAATTGTAAGTACCTTCTGATCTTGATTCTTACCATTAGATACATCTTTCTATAATTTACAAAACTCAATCACTGCTCACTGCCCCGTCAAGTCACAACCAACATGTGAAGGATGTCAGCAACTCTTATCAAGTCTTTACATTGATTTTCTTGGATACCCCTCTGTTGAAGTGAAAGGGAGTATTAATTGGGTTTGACATTTCTCCATTATCACATATCTCAAAATGTTTCTCTCCTCCTCCATTCTTACTCTTTTTCATTTCACAGCATAGTGGACTTTCTTATCTCCTATCCATTTTCTTGCTTCTTTGTTGCGGCATTATCTTAGGGTATTGTAGAATACCTTGCAGCAGCTCACCATTTATCACTTTTTATCATGCTCCTCCATTACTTTAACTCTTAATTGAGTATTGCAATTATAGTTCCCAATCGTCCCGGACGTGGATGATGGACAGGACGGGACAAATTTTGTCTCGTCCGACTTCAAGAGTAAGTTCAAGGACGAAGGACGGGATGGTTTGTTGTCAAATGATAAAAACTGTCCCATCCAGTCATACCGGGATGGCTTTTCGTCCCGTCCAGTCCTCCCGGGATGAAATTTTGTCCCAGACAAAAAAACCAATTTTATATTTTTAATATATTAATATAGATTTTTTCAAGTTTTTTAGGGAATTACAGCGGAGATAGAACGCAAAGGGACATATGTACAATTATTTCTGAGTGGCATCCATTTGCACGCATGTACAAATACAAGGACTCTGACACAAATTGTCATTGCGAGGCCAAATGGCAACATCTCAACCGTTGGATGTGAATCTGGCGGTTTTCCGTCCAGATTCGTCTGGTCCATCGTCGGAGACCTCCGGACCAACGGTTTTTTCGTCCCATGGGATGAAAACCATCCCGTCCAGTGGTCCTCAGGACGAATTTTTGTCCCAAAATTCATCCGTATCCTCAGACGGGACGAAAATATTGTTCCGTCCTCGTCCCTGCACTATAATTGCAATGTGGGCTTTCCACTCATCCTCGAGGTGAGTCACAGCACACAGAGAGAAGGAGAGTGAGGTCAAAAGAGAAGAGAGAGAGAATGTGAGAAAGAGAATGACGAGAGTGAGGTAGAGAGAGAAGAGAGAGAAAAAGAGAATGATGAGAGCGAGGTAGAAAGAGAAGAATAGAGAATGAGAGAAAGACAATGATGAGAGTGAGGTAAAGAGAGGCAGAGAGAGAAGAGAGAGAAGAGAGAGAAGAGAATGATGAGAGCAAGGTAGAAAGAGAAGAGAGAGAATGAGAGAGAGAGATTGATGAGAGTGAGGTAGAAAGAGAAGAATAGAGAATGAGAGAAAGAGAATGACGAGAGTGAGGTAAAGAGAGGCGGAGAGAGAAGAGAGAGAAGAGAATGAGAGAAAGACAATGATGAGAGTGAGGTAAAGAGAGGCAGAGAGAGAAGAGAGAGAAGAGAATGATGAGAGCGAGGTAGAAAGAGAAGAGAGAGAATGAGAGAGAGAGAGATTGATGAGAGTGAGGTAGAGAAAGAAGAGAGAGAGAGAATGAGAGAATGAGAGAAATAGATTGATGAGAGTGAGGTAGAGCCAGAAGAGAGATAGAATGAGAGAATGAGAGGAAGAGATTAATGAGAGTGACGTAGAGAGAGAAGAGTGAGAGAATGAGAGAAAGAGACTGATGAGAGTGAGATAGAGAGAGAAGAGAGAGAGAGAATGGGAGAATGAGAGAAATAGATTGATGAGAGTGAGGTAGAGCCAGAAGAGAGAGAGAATGAGAGAATGAGAGGAAGAGATTGATGAGAGTGAGGTAGAGAGAGAAGAGTGAGAGAATGAGAGAAAGAGATCGATGAGAGTGAGGTAGAGAGAGAAGAGAGAGAGAATGACAGAAAGAGATTGATGAGGATGAGGTAGAGAGAGAAGAGAGAGAGAACGAGAGAAAGAGATTGATGAGAGAGAATGAGAGGAAGAGATTGATGAGGGTGAGGTAGAGAGAGAAGAGAGAGGACGAGAGGAAGAGATTGATGAGAGAGAATGAGAGGAAGAGATTGATGAGAGTGAGGTAGAGAGAAAATAGAGAGATAGAAGGTAAGGGAGAGGGAGAAATAGAGACATAGAAGGGAAGGGAGAGGGAGAAGAAGAACGAGAGAGAGAGAGAGAGAGGGAGAGAGAGAGAAAGAGAGAGAGAGGGAGAGAGAGATAGAGAGAGGGAGAGAGGGAGAGAGAGAGGGAGAGAGATAGAGGGAGAGATAGAGGGAGAGAGAGAGAGGGGAGAGAGAGAGAGATAGAGATAGATAGAGAGTGAGAGACTGAGTGAAAGGGAGAGAGTGCGTGTGAAAGGGAAGAGAGAGAGAGGGGGATCGTGAGAGGGAGAGAGACAAGGAGTTAGAATGATAGAGAGAGAGAGAGTGAGAATAATCTTGAGAGAGAGAGAGAAAGTGATACTGATAGAGAGAGAGACTGAGAAAGATGGTGAGAGAGAGAGAGAGGTGGATACTGGATTAGTATGAAAATAGCAAGATGGTGACTGAGATGTGCCATCTATCAAGAAGACCAGGCCCATTTAAAAGTTATGTGAAATACAATAGACGGCCCATTAAACAAGTAAAATCGTTCGTTTGATACTAATCCAGTATCCAAGGATCTATTTACAGATCACTTCATCAGTCTCGCCATCGCCATCGCCATCGCCATCGCTCCGATTTTACAGCGATCTCGTTACAAGTCTTCAGGGGGGACCCTGCGCAAAGTGGGGTAGGGAAGACGAAGTTGCACCATGGATGCTTCCGCGCCGCACAGCTCGAGGAGCGTCGACAATGTTTTCCGCGACTTCAAGGGTCGGAGGGCAGGGATAATTAAAGCTCTCACTATTGGTTTGTTTCGCTTTTCTTATCATCTGTTCCGTTTTTTTTTGTACTTTGATTAGGTTATCTTTTGCGTTTTCCCGGTTTTGATTCATGTTTTGATCGTTATTTGGAATTGGGTTCTCATGTTTTCACCTCATTTGGGCTGTTGCAGATGTGGAGGACTTCTACCGGCTGTGCGACCCTGGTTAGGGCATCCCTATCCTTTGTTACGAAGGCTTTTTTATTAAAATGTGTTGGATATTTCAATATGTCTTCATTTCTTCTTGGTGCGCGTTTTGCCCAGCTTTTTGAATTCAATGTTGCTACCTTTTTTTTGTTTTTGAAAAGCGACGCAACATCGTAGGTGAAGCACGTTGCCTTTTCCAGACTCCATTCGGTACTCGGGTTTACAAGATTACTAGATTTATCGATACTTGCATCTCTATCATTTGAATGGAACCGGAGTTTTTCTAAATTGACAAGTCCGACGTTCGAATAAAACACTATTTTGGATCGGACGTTCTTTGAAGTATGATCTTTTTATCTTATTTAAACTTAAGGTAGGGGGACTGTAAAAAACACAGTTTTTGTATAATTTTTGAAGGACAACTGACGTACTAAAATAGTGACATCATAAATTCATTATTATTACATCGTTATGTCTTTTAGTCTCTTAATATCCCATGTTCCTCATTTCTATCAATCAGTTGTTGAGTGTTACCTGTGTAAGATATCAGAGTGCAGCTATGCCTTTGAAAATAATGTATTTAGTTTTTCGTTCCGAGTTTATAAATCAATTATTTCAAGAAAAGAGACACATCCTTTAACTGCTTCTCCGCAGTCCGCCTTTCTTAAACTTCAGTGTAGGACATGTTTTCATACTGATGCGAATATCAATGGAAGTAGTATTTTAGGAGGAAAAACATGCACAGCAAAATAATGCCCCAAAACCCTCGCATCAGTAGGTTCTCATTCTACCGTCTATTCATGTTTTCTTGCAATTACTGTATCTAATCAGAGAAGAGGCTTATTACGTAAGAATAACTTTTCCCAGGAAAGGAGAATTTATGTCTTTATGGATTTCCAAATGAACAATGGGAAGTCAATCTACCGGCAGAGGAGGTGCCACCAGAGTTTCCGGAACCTGCACTGGGCATTAACTTTGCCAGAGATGGAATGCAAGAAAAAGATTGGATTGCTCTTGTTGCTGTCCACAGTGATTCCTGGTTGTTATCCGTGGCTTTCTATTTTGGTGCCAGATTTGGGTTTGACCAAAACGAGAGGTACACTTTCTATTTTAAAAGGCTCTTAGAAAAAACATGATACTGATTCATTGTTGATTCATCTTCATTTACTTTTCGACCTAAATTTGGAAACTTTCGTAACCTGAAAGATAAGTTTTTAGTTCTACTAATCAAAATGGGGATATTCCTGATCTACGGCTGTTTCCGAAAGCCAGAACATTGATTCATCTGAATCTTCATTGAGTTTGAAACCTAAAGTCATAACCTCCGAACCTTAAGTTATCTGAAAGATAAGTCTCTATGTCTAATCAAAATTGGATGAGGATGCCGCACAATATTAAAATATCTGTTTTCGTAAGAGTTCCTGATTTTGTAATAAATTTTGGACCCAAAAAAAACAGCTTGTGACGTATGAAATTTGTGAAAACCGCATATCTTCTTTTTGATGGGAAGTCTTACAGCACATCTGGTAGGATCTTGACCACACAATCAGATTTTGTATGGAGCTTAATATCTATGTAATTCTAGAACTCGTTTTTATGGCAATCTAAGCTTGTGTTGAAACGTGGTTTTATCTCTTGTTCTCAGGAAACGACTTTTCACAGTCATAAACGAACTCCCCACCATTTTTGAGGTGGTCACAGAGAGAAAGCAGGCCAAAACCCCTGCCAAAAACAGCGTTAATGGCAAACCAAAGTCAAACTCAAAGCTGGTAAATTCCTTCTTTGTGGTCAACGCTTTGAATTTTGGAATAGATGATTAATTTGAGATCTTGTTTCCCATAGGCTCCAAACAGCGGTCCCCATAGGCCAGCGCACTCCAGCAAGAAGAAGGAAGAAGAAGAGGATGAAGATATGGGTGCCTTTGATAATGATGACAATGATGTTGGTGATGATGATGACGAGGAGGAGCACGGTGAGACTCTGTGTGGAGAATGTGGCGAGAGTGATGGGGCAGATGAGTTCTGGATATGCTGCGATGCCTGCGAGCGATGGTTCCATGGAAAGTGTGTCAAGATTACTCCAGCCAAGGCTGAGCACATCAAGCAGTACAAGTGCCCCTCTTGCACTTCGACCAAGAGAGCCCGCCATCCGTCATGATAAGTGACCATAACATGCCTACATTATCTACATATCTCGCCATCATCATCATTCTGATCATCGTAATCATCATTATTATTTTATGTCGGTCGCCTTCTCAGATTATTTGCTTCTTGGCCACTAGTTCCAATAGTTCAATAATCTTCTAACCTTGCTGTATTTCATTATTTAGGCTGATTCTAACCTGGTCCTTAAGCCAGGAAAGGTCAAGTTCTGTCTTATGGCATTGGGCCTATTAATGGTCCCTAGATTAAAAAACAGTAATGTCACCTGTTTGCTATGGTTCCCTTTTGGGAATCTAATGCATAATCTTGAATATTTTCGGTTCAGTGAATTTCATAGGTTTTTTGTGCGTATTCCACCGGCTCGTATCTATTTAGTTTTTAGCATTTGCTGAATGACAACAGTTCGTGGAATCCACAAAACTCTTCTAGATATTTAATGGACGTATTTCAGGTTATGATTCACTTGTATAACATGAAGTTGAAAGAATCTTTGACACAATGAATCAGCTATGTGTTTTGGCTACTTTATCTGGTTCTACCACATTGCAATATCTTGGAACAAATTATTCCCAATTCAGTCAAATAGATAAACATCATCTAAATTTAACTACTGCTAATAACTCAAATGTTAAATGACGAATGTAGAAGGGTTGTGATTCTCAATTGAAATCAAATAATTGATTATCTATCTAATGAGCCCCAATAATGTTAAAATGTTTGATTTGCCGTATCTTCGTCACTAAGTTAAAGTGACTTCTGAGTCAGTCATCAATTCCTCGTTAGTAGGGATCGAATATTTTCTCTTATATTTTTAGAGTACTAAGATCTATTCAAGTTTTTGAAAAAAAAGTTAACATGTATTCCAGGTCAAGAGACTGTTTAATTTTTCCTCTATTTTAAATCCAGTCAAGTAACCAACTAAAAATATCTCCTTGTTTGTTCTAGCAAATTCATTCTGGAAATCAAGTGAATTCATTCTGGATAATGTAACAAACAATTCCTTGGATTTGGATTTATGGATGAGTTTATTCTATCATGCTTTTATATCGGACAGTTATTGATTTCATTTGAGAAAATTTTCTCATATGACCATATCGTCGAATTCTGATCCAGAATTCATCATCTCCAATACTCATTCTTAGTTTATAGTTTTATCTGCCACTCGTTTTAGAGAGAAAATATCAAAGAACATGTTGTGACACATGATATCTTGAAATAATATGATTTTGACTGTCACAACAAGATCAAAGATTCACTTATTCCTACATCCATGGTTGGCGAATCATTTTATGAAACAACATTCTTTCTTGGACGATGCATTATTATATTTTTTGAAGGAGGAAAAGAGGGAAGATCACCCACAATTGGTGATCAACCTGCCAAACGACCATTACACACTTGTAGAATGAGACAATAATGCTATTATGCGATAAATAGACATTGTTATTCTGTCAGTGAAATATGTTGAGACTATGTAGAAAGATTGTTAATCTATTCTAGATGTTTCGAGATTTTGGCCTACTTATTGAGCATTTTACTGTAATGATAAAAGTGGCATTAGTTTTCAAACTTTATTCCTTAAGAGTATCAGTGAGATAGTGAAGGTCGCCAAACGACCATTACAAAATTAGAAAAGGAGATGAAACAATAAATGGCTGAAATGACAGAAAATGTTAAACACCTTCTCAAAGATTCTTTGCAAAGCATGAAGGCCCAAGTTAATGTAAGCAAGGTAGAAATGGCCCCTGCATGTGAAATTTGTGCCAGGAATGATCACACTTCAGATCAATGCAAGGCAACCTACGCTGAGAAAGTCAATGCCTACGGGATAAATCCAAATGCCCAGAATTGGAATGTGATAGCTAACGGGAGCAAACCAGAGAATATGGAATTCCATGGAGGATATGGAAATGGATTCTAAAACAACCAAGTCAGAGCTCAAGGCCAACAGCACCAAAGTCAATTTTACCAAAATCAACCATTCTAACAGAACCAACTGTATTTTTATTCCGCTGCACCTCATGCGCAACCAGCGGTACAAAATTATTCTAATAATCCTTCTACCTACAATTTCTGGAGACAGTTCGACAATTGCAGGGTTGAGAAAAAACATGGGAGGAAGAAAAGAAGTTTCTCATGTCCCACATCAAGATGATGCGAGCAAATCAAGGGTCGGCAACAAACAACTATGCCATGAAAGACGTGAAGGAAAAGGGGAAGAGTGAAGAGCTCTTTACGAAGGGGTATATTGCAAGTAAGTTTCCTTCCAAACCAAATATTAATCCTAGAAATTTTTTGCATGTTTCTACTGCTTTTTCTTGTCATTATAGTACATCTAGTGACAGAAAATCATCATCTATGATAGATCCTATAGAACCAATGCAAGGGAAAATAGAAAAGAAAGAACCCGTGGATGTTATTTTAGCTTTTAGGAGTGGTAAGGTTTCGCTAGATCCTCTAGTGATTACAAATAAAAAACCAGAGAAGACTGAAAGTGAAGAGAAATAAAAGGAGAAATTAGATGGACACGAGCTCTACCCTATCAGAGTAGAAAGACATAAAACTGAAAAGAAGGATATAGTGGTTCCATTCCCTAGCGCCCTAACATTAGAAAGCAGAAATCAGAGGATTCTCAACCACTTGATGTTTTTAAGAACACATCAATTACCATTCCACTAGTTGATGCTCTTAAATATATTCCATTGTATGGGAAATATGTCAAAGAACTCTGCACCCACTCTAGGAGTTCTAAAAGAATTAAACTTACTGAAAATATAAGTTCAATTCTTTTAAATAGTCTACCAAAAAAATGAAAAGACCCTGGAGCTCCATTAGTAGAATGATTAATCCAAGGAAATTTTTTTGATAAGGGACTACCAGACAGGGAGCAAGTGTTAATATCTTGTCAAAGTTATTGTATGATGATGTGAAATTTGTTGAGTTACATCTGGTGAAGGTTGAATTGCTATTGGCGGATGGATCTATTAGAGCACCATACGGCAAGGTTATAAATACAGCGGTAGAAATAGGGAATTTGGCCTTTCCAATGGATTTTTATGTGACTGATGTTAAAATTATTGGAGCATTATCTAATGCTCCAATAATTTTTGGAAGATCGTTACTTGCTACGCCAAGAATAATATCTGATTTTGATAAAAGTATAATTGTAGTGATTATAGGAAAAGAGAAATTTGAAATTCCTATCCCTAATTTGAAAAGGATTCCCAATTATGATTATGAGGAGGTGGAGGGTATAGACGAGATGATGGAGAATGAAGTTGATTATGATGATTCATATGCAGAAGTCCTAGCTAGTGAAATAGAAGAAGAGGGCATATAGGTAAAGACGTCCCCAATAGTTACAAACCCTTCGGACCTTGAACTTAAACCCCTATTGGATTCACTTAAGTACATATTTCTTGAAAATCATAATGCAAAACCAATAATCATATCTTCTTCATTATCGGAGGATCAAGGAAAAAAGTTAATGTATGTGATAATGAAATATAAGTGTGCAATCGAATGGACGATTGATGATATTAAGGGTATTAATCCAGAAATTTGTGAGCATCGAATCTTCTTAGAATAGGATTCAAAACCCACAAAACAATTTCAAAGGAGACTGAATCCTCGAATTGCGGATGTTGTTAAGAAGGGGATTTTAAAGTGGTTGAAAGCTGAATTTATTTATGCCATTTCAGATAGCCCATGGGTAAGTCCTATCCATGACGTGACCCCTGAGCTGACGCAAACAACCATACCTTTAAGTACACGGCTTGACGATCGATCGGGTAAACTATGCATCTTACTTCAAGCATTTCTTTGACTTCAAAGCACAGAATACCAAGTGCTTTGACTTCTTAACAGGCACAAACTGATGACATTGATGAGTGAGAAGAAATTAAAGGCTAGGATTGCTTCAACTTCCAACGGCCATAACTTTTCATCTTCCCCTCCTCTTTCTATCCATACCCTCTAATCTATAAATAGAGGCCTGGATCATTGTAAAAACCATCTTGAACTTGCTTCCCACTTTTGTGGGCTGATTGAAAGAGAGTGAGTTTTGAAATCCATCAAGAGTGTTCTTGGTGTCTTGGGTGTGTGGGAAGAGACAAAAGAGAAGAGGGGGAGCTTACCGACACTCGCAAATCGCCGTGATCCTGGCGGAACGTAAGGATCTAAGGTAAGTGTCTTCGCCTTACGTTGTTTCTCTCCCAACATCATCGTTATCATAGTTATAGTTTTTTTTATCAACGTTTCATTTATCACTTCACTTACTTGCGTCCCCACTCTCTCATCTCTCCATCCTTGCCATCGTACCATTCCATATCCAACCACTATCCTCGTTCATACCATAGTTCATTATCGTGTCCGTCACAATCACTTACTCTTTTATTTAAGTTAAATTAACATATAAATTAAGTACTTCTTAATCGATATCACTCGCTCATATCCTTGAATTGTGTTTTATGTTGATCGCTCATTGATCATCACTAGTTTAAGAAAGTAATTCCTTAATCATCGTTCCCTGTGGAGACAATCCATACTCATCACTAACTACGTATTTTCAAGTACGGTCAAATATATTTTATTGAATAATCTCAATCACCAACGACGAATTTTTACCCTAAAATTGAGATTAGCAGTGACCTCCTAACCCTCTTTGAAGTGACGAAGGAGTCTATGGCGCCAAACGGATGAAATCCTTCGGTGCTCTCACACAATGGACGGGCTTGGCCCATACATAGGGAAGACGCTCGTTGGACACTCTCGTGTTCGTCTATCCCATCCCCTACTCTATCTCGAGCGTGATGGAGTGCAATCAAAGGACATACAATAAAGATAATTAACAGGCAGGCTAGAGGATCGAGGTACCTGATAACATGCAAATAAGAGCAAAGAAAATGTTAATTTCATCATATTTTTATGGCTTTTAATTAAACATTAATTAATGTTAATTAAACAATAATTTTTAATCCATGTTATCATGTTTTTTGGTTAAAAGAAGAGTTTCCTTGAATTTCATGTGAAACAATACTTTGGAAGAATAATAGGTCAATTTATACATTTTAAATGAGGATTATAATAATTTAAATGCTTTTAATTGACCTATTTCTATTACTAAAAATAAATTAGACAATAAAACTTATTTTAGAAGGTAATATATATTTTTTTTGCATTAATAAACAATTGTTTTGATTTAATCCATTTGTTTTTGAATTTAAATATATTTTTATTTAAACTGGCCCTTATTGGGCCAGTTATGGCACTCACCTATGGTAAATGGCGCAGGGCATACGAATGGCGCGCACTGCACGCAACCGCGCGTAAGCGTATCAGAATGGCCGCTCGCTCCTTTGGTGGGCGACACCCACGCACGCCATTCCATGCGTGTCGCACACAAAGTGTAGCCACATAAAGGCCCAAGGAGCCAATCCCGTCCCGTTGTACGTCCATTGTACAATGCGAAAGGAGAAAAAAATTAACGGAATCAAAAGAAGCTGTTCTTCTGATTCCACGGCGATAAAGGGGAGAAAGGGAAATTGAGCGGGCTGTGCTTGATTTTAGAGCTCTAGGAAGGATCGCCTACCTTCCTAGAAGACTCAAGACCCTTCCTGGAGGGATTTGGAGCTAATTTTTAAGACAAAATCGATGATCCGGCCACCGTTCTTCCCCAGACTCGATCTTCAAATATGCAAAAATTTGGTGTTGCTCGTTGCCCGAATTCCCCTCAAACAGAGCCATAATCTCTTCCTGGTATTCCTAGGCACCCTTTGAATTCATTCTGCCATTAATTTCGCGTTCAAATTTTCAAAAGCCATAGTTCCTTCCCGTTCGCCATTTTTTTCTTAATTTCTGATTTTAGTCATCTTAATTCGTAGATTTTAGCTCTTTTCTAAATCATTTCGTATTATTTGTTTATAAGTTTTCTATTTTGAATCCTAGCTGTCCCTTAAATCACAAAAAAATTGTGAATCGCATTTTACGGTCTCGTACTTCTTAAGTTAGCAAATCGGGAATTGTATTCACGATTTGCAAATTTAGGACATTTTTAGAATTTTGATTTAATTAGGATAAAATAAAAATATAATTAAAATACTCTTAAAAATAGCATAAAAATTAGTTTTCTGATTCTTTGAAAATAGTAAAACAGATTCTGATAAATAAAACAAATTAAAGAAATAAAAAAAAACTTAGAGTTGAATCCATTTTAGAAATAGATTTCTAATACATTAAAAAGAACATAAAAAACTTATATATAATTCAACACAATTAAAGATTTTAAATCAAAGAAAAAGATAAATTTAAGTGATTTTAGTTCTCTGTTATTAGATAACAGAGAATTATTAAAATCATTTAAGTTCAAAAAGATAGAATTTTAGTGCAATTTGCAAGTATTAGCATTTAAATTAGTAGTTAAAATATCATTTTTTTTAGGTTTCGAATTCTAAACCGTAATTAGACAGAAAATTGAATATCACCACTGCCTCCCTAGGGTTGGACCCCTTATTTAAACACTAAGGGATAAAATAAATATTATTGCTTAAGTTCGAAAACCCCTAAATAACGACATATAAACATGTATTTTCGAGCTTATCAGTACCTCTTGGGGAAATCATCCGAGAGTCATACGCTTGTCGATGTAGAGTACCGGAGGGAGGGGTCGGTGGAGCTTTGCCGATGGCAGCACAGGGTCGCTCGACTGGCGGCGTGGCACGGGTTGGGAGCGGGGACGCAGAAGCAGAGTCGGAAGGAGGAGCGAGGCGACAGGCATGGACCTTGGTGCATGGCTGCAACAGTGAACAGCAGCAGTGATCGGCGCGCAACACGGGGTGCTGGGCACATCACGGACCGTGGGCATTGTGGAGCACAAGCAGCTATGGTACGGACGGCGCGACGGCGTGATGACGGCGCGTCGGTGGGGCGTCGGTAGTGCAGGTGACGGCGGCCAATGCGATGGCTCAAGCAACGGTGTGGATAATAGCAGCGTGTGCGGTGGTCTACGGTCCTGGCGCGGGGCGCAGCGGACGAGCCCGCTAAATCTGGCGGCAGAGGGGATCTGGCGGCGGCGCAGGTTAAGGCACTAGAGGGCAGCCGTGGGGGGCAGATGGTGGCCGCAAACGGCCGAGAGTGGCCGAGCAAGGCTGAGGGCAGCTGAGGCAATCGAGGGCGCCCGAGAGGGGCTACAGCGTGGCCCAGCTTGCAGTTGCAGCTGCGGTTGGACCAGCTGCGGTTGCGGCTACGCCTGCGACTGACTTTGGCGGCAGCCGCGGGCCATGATGCCCATGGCTTGCGGCTGCAACTTGCGGCGATTGCAGGTTGTAGCTGCGGCTGCGACTTTGTGGCCGCGATTGGCAGGGGTCGCGATTGGCTGCGGGCTACGGCCGGGATTGACGGCGGCCGCGATTGGCTGCGGCCGCGGCTGGGGCGACGGAGTGGTGGGCGATCTAGGGTCCCAACAGCGATGGTTCTTCACGCAGACAGCAGCCAAGCGGCAGCATTGATCTTCCCTCCCGCGGACGAATGGTTGACGAGGTCTGGATCCCAACTGGCGGATCTCGGGTGCCTTGGCGATCCAGGGTGATGGCGATGGCACAAGCGCAGGCTTGGGTTCCGATGGCAGAATTTGACCGAACAGGACTCTGGTGGAATGGGAAACGAGCGATTACTGTCGGCCCCGTTCCCGTTCCGTCCTCTCTCTCGCTCTTTTTTTTCTCCTTTTTTTTATTTTTTCTTCCTCTCTCAAGAGGTCGTCGGGCTACCCTTTATTTTCCAAAAATTCACAAAGTCGTCGGGCGTTCTCTCCTTCCCTTATACAGGGAGGGTGATGGGCCCTAAGGAGAGACCAAAAGAGGCAGTGGCCCATTAGGAAAGGACCCCCTCCTAAGACCAATAATTCAAATGTTTTAAAACAAAACAAAAAGAGAAAAGGGTTTGAAGGGAAAAAAGACAAAAGGGAAAGGGCCTTTGCGAGGATAATGGCCCGAGAAAATCAAAACCATCTAGATACCTTCACCCTCGCTTTGGTGCGTCATACTGGTGGGGCTTGAGCCGACGAGTGTTGCCGACAACGAAATGGACTTTGGCGTTGACCTTGATGGAGCGGGATCTCATGCTCCATCAATCCTCCTAGGGTTGGAAGAACTTGACTCCAACGAGTTTGGGTTGTAGGTGGTGGCTGCTGATGGCGGGTCAGTTGCCGGCACCGTAGGTCATCTTGGAGCTTTGACGTAGGGTCTGCACACATGCGCTCCCATCCCTGTACCAAAAGTCTTCACGAGGCCTCGTCCCCTACATGGTTAACTATCCTTTGTCGTATACCCTTGGCTGACTCATGCCAATCGGGCGATAGTTCCGGGGGTTAGTTGCGGTAGACTCCCTCAAATTGAGTGGGTCTAGAGAGGCCGGATTAGGGGAGAGAAAGGGGTCTCGGTACGGAACCAGGTCCGCCACATTACATGTGGAGCAAATTCTCCATAGTTGATGAATATTGATGATATAGGCAGGTTCGCCCACTCATTGGAGGATCGAGGATGGGCTGGTGCTATGAACATGTAGCTTTGTTGACGTTCTGGGAGAATAGCTCTCCGGTCTAAGTTTCCCCACCATACGGTGTCCCACATCAAACACTCAGAACCACCAATGCGAGTCGACAGCCTACTTGTATGATGCAATGAGACTTGTGATCCTAGCATGAGGATGTTAATGCAACGAGAAAACATGCAGGGCAATGCATAACCATGACGTTCTATGGGTGCTACTATGGTAGGTTGACGAGGAACATGGCCGACGGTGATCTAGTAGGAACTCAACCCAGTGGGGCGATCCATAGAGGAGTTCAGCACACGTAGGGCGCAGGGAGTGGAACTATGGTGCTCGACCATTGTCGAGGGGATGGCAAGGCGATCGCGACACGGGTGCGTCTTACCTTCCATCGCTGGGGCGATCAGTGTAGGGGTCGTCTTGGGACTCCAACTCTCTTGAGTGAGTCTAGGTGGGACAACACACCCTTACTCTAGTCGGGTTGCGTGGACTACTAGATGAGCGGCGCATTTGGCCGGGCATGGTGGGGTGTTGTCAATATTGTATCCCGGCTCTCGGGGGGGGGGGGGGGGGCACATGATGGTCGACAACCGATAGCCCGACCGTTCCAGTTGGGACACTCTTCGCTGCCGAGTTTGTGGTGTAAGGGTACCACGAGACCCATTGTCTCTGGGGCACGAATGAATATGCATTCATTTGCTCGGTGATGGCAACGTTGTGGCGACGTAACCACGATCGGTTCCAATAGAAGTAGGAGTTCCTACATGACTCATAGTCGGTGAACTCCTTTGGCTTCCTTGACCCTTCGGAAATGGAGACTTCGCCTCAAACACTCTTCTACATCCAAGCTTGATGCTCTTCTCGTCGGTGCTCATAGTCATCTAGGTAATATTTGAGATGACAACCGATGGGTCGTCAAGGCGGGGTCTGGTAGCGCTTGTGGTCAACCCATCGTCGGGGTTGACCATTGGGTATGGCACGGATACTGGGTCTCTCTCACGTGGGGTATCGGGGAACCTTGGCGGGTTCATCATATTGGTGGTCTCAGAGCCAGACGTAGTCGTCTCGTCCTGTTGGAGGATCGTCCTCAAATCTGCGATTGTAGCCGATTCATGGATCCCGACGATCTCGGGCACGGACGTCATGGGGGACGCATGCAGAATAGCGGTCGCGATGGAGGTCTCTCCGGGCCTCGTCCCGCCACCTCTCCTTGTCCACAAAGTTTGCCATAGGGGCTCTTAGGGCACTCCCAGGGTTGCCCGACCCGTGGGGGGTCACAAACTCAGTTAGGTGCCACGGGCGCAGGGGCAGCAATGGGTGTTGGTGGTACCATCAGTTGGGTAAGTAGTCGCTTCAATCGTTCGGTGACGGTGCTAATATCATGGAGGGAGACATCCCGGTCTTCAGTCAGGTCCTCCTAGGGTCTAAATGGTTGCCCCAGTCTTCTTCGGTAATGTCTTGCTCCTCAGCCTCGTGTAGCCAAACCAGAAGTGCGGGTTTATTCATGGGATCGTTCCCGTGAGAACAACAACTCATTGTAGCCCTTTCCTTGTCGTAACTGTGAGAGAAGGTCCCTAATGACTATCAGGAGTTGCGTTGAGATCATGCTTGTCCTCGATGGGGGCGGGCGTGTACGCGGGGACCGGACGATCCAGTGGCATCCCTACTGCTGGGTGTAGTCCGTCTGAGCTCTAAAGCAGTTGGTGACATACCACCTTCGAGCGTTAGAGGACAGTATGCGAGGCAGTGCATCGGGCTGCCTCTCAGTTGGCGGGTAGTCATCTCGTCGCGGGGAGGTCAAACATCGAGGTTGCATCCGCTTTGTAGATCTTTTCTCAATGACCATGGGTTTATTATTGTTTTTTTTTAATTTAAACAGTTAGCAAAAAACACGGTGCCGAGTACGGCCAACCCTGTGGTTGTGCCCGTAGTCTGATTCAGCCATGCCATGGACGCCACCCAGGGGGATTTTATATAAAAAGTGGAGTGTTTATCATTGTTTATAGTCATGGAGCGAGCATAAATATCCCAATTACACTCGAATCCCACTTGTCCGCGCCAATGTGCATCAAAGGAAAAGATATATAAATGACACCTAGAAGGAGCTCGGAGACGTTCGCCCATGCCAACCTCACCCGTCGATGCTCCCTCCGAGTGAAAGTGGGGGCGAAGAGTGCGGGGGCCACAGATCAGCTACGATGGTGGAAGTGTGCGCAGTCCACCCCGCGTTGTGAAAGTCGTCTGATCAGGCGAGAGGTTGGGCGCACCCACCTCAAGTGTTCCACCCACCTCAGAGAGTCGGCAAGTTGGGGCGTTCCACGCGATAGCATCCCCGAGCTGAGGGAGGAAGGGCATGGCAAGAAAGAAGAAGAGAGGAGGGGTGTCGTGTGTGTACCGCATGGTTGGCCAGGGCATCTGCTGTCTAATTGCCTTCTCGCAATTGGTGACGTATACTAGTTCTGCGATGGCAGCACCGCATGATGTCCTGCCATGCGCAATGTAGACGCCAGTAACTGCACGAAGCATGTCAACCCGCACCTGTGAGTCCAATTCTACGACGACGTGGTGAAGGTTTCGTTCCTCGTAGAGGAGTAAACCATTACGTATCACCATAGCTTCGGCTATTGTATTAGTTTGTATGCCATAGAAAGATGAAAAAACGAAGAGAATACTCCATGTATGATCACGGAGGATACCACCTCCCCTTGTTGGCCCCGAGTTCACTTTAGTCGCACCATCTACATTCAGTTTGAGGATGCCGAGTGGCGGTGGAAGCCAACGAGCGACTTGAAGCTGAATGCAGACAAGGGCAAGGGTCACCGAAATGCCCCAAGAGCAAAGGAAGCCGCACATGAGGGCTGAGCTACAATCGCCAGGCGAGATGAGATGGTTTGTGTGCCGTATCCACAGCTTGACTCGACGTGTGATATCTGCGGCGCACATGGGAGTTCCTGCATAACGAGAAGAACTTTGCCCTTTTCATATCTCCCATAGTAAGTAAGCTATGGTGATGTGTAGGATGGGGCTCCGTTTAGAGCGTGTTGGCGAGAGAAACATCTTGCCAAAACACTCGAACGGGGTCAGTGGGATGGGAACGAGTGAACACCAAGGGTGTTTGATGTGATGCCAACAATCTAGGGCTATCTCACTATGGAAGAATAGATGTTCCATAGTCTCAGCCTGTGGTGATGCGGGGCAACAGTGACAACGCGAACTGAGGGAGTGACCTATGCGGATCACCCGATCATCAGTCGGAAGGCCACAATGTAAGAGTCTCTAGAGGAAAAAGGAGACACGTGTGAGGATCGCCGGATGCTAGATGCAGTGACCCCAGTGTTGGTGGGGGGATTTCTTGAGGAAATGCTCCCAAGAAGATCTATAGGAGCAGGTTCCATCGAGTGTGAGTGTCCAAATCGCACGGTCGAGAGTGGTCACTATAAGGGTACTCTGTATCTAGGAGAGTGTGTCTGAAGGGAGGCCATGCTGCTCCCATGGGTGTCTCGTGTTGTCCATGAGCAGTTGGGCCAATGTTAGTCTCAGTTGATAAGGTACAAAGTGTGGATGGCGAGCTAAGGGTTCGTCACCATGCCAAGTGTGAAACCAGGCAGTAATCGCACCTCGGCCAACCTACCAATGTGTGACCTGGGCTATCTCAAGCCAGTGTTTCTCCCAAGTCCACCATCGCCGAGGGCCTTAGATATCCATCTCTCTACGGGCCCACTCGCCATACTTGGCAGAAACAAAACTTCCCAATAGGGAGTGTGTGGTGCGCATATGCCATACGAGTTCCTTTCGAAGCATGTCTTGGACGTCCGAGAGGCGTCTAATCCCTAGACCCCCTCGGCCGTCGAGCTACAAGCTTTCGCCCAAGAGGCCCAATGATGGCGACACTTTCCCTCTAGGTGAGCAGACCATAGGAAACGTGAGCATAGTCGTTCCACTGAGCGGAGGACTGTGAGAGATAGTGAGTGGACCGCAAGGGTTTGCAGCGAGATAGTCATGAGTACGTGCCGAATAAGTTGGATACATCCTCTAGGGAATTGAAAATGAAGTTTCCATCCCTCTAGTTTCTTTCTCAGTTTAACTAGCAGTGCATCAAAGTAATGAAGCCTAGCAGGTCCGAGAAAGATAGGGCATCCAAGATAGTCGAAAAGAAGGTGTCCTCGTGAGTAGCGGGTATAGTGTTGGAGTATCTAAGAACACTTTATAGTGGTGGAAGGACCAATTATAAAGCTACTCTTCAAGGCATTAACGAGCTGGCCCGAAGCTTGCTTGTATGCTGTGAGGAGACTCAGAAATTCCTTAATGAATTTTTTAGATCCATTGAGGAAAAGGATGGCATCATCTGCAAATAGAGAGTGAGAGAGGATTGGGCAGCCCCTTTTTATAAAATACGGTTGGATGAGGCCATGGTCAATTGCACGTGTGAGCGATCGGCTGAAGACCTCCTCAATCAATATAAAAGGGTCGGTGAGATAGGATCATCTTTCCGTAGACCTCTCATGGTTATGAAGAAGCCAGCGGAATTTCCATCCATCAGGAGAGAGAAATGATTCTCTCTAATGCAGACATCGACAAGATCGATGAACGCATCGGTGAACCCAAAGCGACATAACACATGGGTAAGGAAATTCCATTCGACTCGATCAAAGGCGTTCTCCATATCCAGTTTGATGATGACATTTGAGCTCGGAATATGACCATTTAATGACTGTGCTAGCTCGTGAACTAGCATGATACTGTCATGGATGTGTCGACCCTTGACAAAACCATACTGTTCAGGCGAGATGAGTCTATCAAGAAGTTTCCCTAGTCTATTTGTAATGATCTTGGATGCAACTTTGTAGCATACATTACAAAGACTGATGGGGCGAAAGTCTATGAAGGAAGTTAGAGTGTCCACATTTGGAATGAGCCCTAGAAAAGTGGATTACCAACTTCGAGGGAAAACTTTGCACGTAAACACCTCGTTGATAGCAAGCACCAAGTCAGTGCCTACGATATCCCAGCATGTAGTGTAGAATTGTGCTGAAAATCCATCCGGTCCTGGGGCCTTGTTCCTACCTAAGGAAAAGACTACATCCTTTATCTCTACTCGAGTAGGTAGGGCTGTGAGAATTGTGCTTGCTTGGTCCGTCACCATGTGAGATATAGAGTCGAGAAGATCCCCACTCACAATAGTTGGTTGTGAGCATAGGAGCGAGTGATAAAACTCTACTGCTGTGGTTGCTAGTTGGCCAGGATCCTGACTATACGTCTCTCATATCGTATAATTAGGATGGGCTTTGTGACGGATCGAGGCGTGAAAGAAATGTTGTTTCTATCATCTTCTTGCAGCCATTGGACCCGCGATTTTTTGAGGTAGAAAATTTCCTAATGGCGCATAGTATCGTCAAGCTGCTCTCTAAGTCAAAGCTGGCGCTTTCCCACGTCGTCCATCCAACCATCTTGTAGTTATCGCTCGACATCAGCTAGTTCCTTCTCCAATGCTTCGACCGGTGCGTGTACGTCTCCAAAGACATGTTGATTCCACCATTTCAGGTGGAACTTGAGATTCCTCAGCCTAAAACTGAAGTTCTCCATAGGCGACGTAGAGATCGTTCCATGTCAATGGGTGTGCACAAAACAATGGAAGTCATTATGCTCTAACCACATGGCTTGGAATCAGAATGGAGGACGGCGGACTCGTTTACTCGAGTCTGGGAGAAGGAGGATTGGTGAGTGATCTCAGTAATATCTGTGTAGGATCTCAATCGTGATGGTGCAATGCATCAGCGCAGTGATATTAGTAAAACAACGATCGATCCGCTTGTACATACGCGCATCTGCTTGACACTCATTACATCACGTCCACTTCTTATCGATGGTAGGTGGCTCCACGAGTGATGCCTGATGGATAAAGTCGTTAAACGTTTCCATAGATTGTTATTGAGGTGGGCGGCCTCCCTAGCGTTCTCGGACTGCCCGTAAGCAGTTGAAATCCCCAGTGATAAACCAAGGTTGGTCAACAAGCCGTGAATAAGCATGGATATGTAAGGTGAGCTCCTCCTAGAGGGCCTCCCGCGCTAGGTGTCTATACGATGCGTAAACTACTATAAGCGTGTATGGCTTCGGGGAGTGCGATACGTCAAAAGTGGCGTACTAGGTCCCTTTTGCCAGTAGTTCCAACAAATAATCTCGCTTCCAAAAAAGCCAAAGCTTATTCAAGGAATAATATCAAACATGGTCCATTCCGAGTTTCCTTGCAATGGAATGGGAATGATCCCATGTAGTCATTGGCTCAATAAGCCCAACTATCCCTCAGTTGTGCATATTCATTAGGGAGAGGAGATGGGACTGGGTTAGAGGGTTGTCGATCCCTCTGCAATTCTAAACAAGACATGAAATCATAAAACTATCAGCTCGCGTGACGCACCCACGATTAGGTGTTATAGATGCGACGTGTATGAGGAGCATCCGAGAGATGTCCTAAAGGAGATGGGGTATCAGTGTCTGACTCCTCAGAGATGGAGGCATCATCGTCCTCCTCTCTTGTAGAAGTGTGGCCGCTAGTGTCCCCACAAGTGCCCTCAGAACCAAGGAGTGAGGCTTGACGGTTAGTCAAGCCATCCTCCCGCTCAAAAGGCATATGTGATGGGTGAAGGTCGGGCAGGGTGGTGGTGAGTGTATCGGGAGGAGTGGATTGCGGCTTGGGTGTGGTGGTAAGCTAGGGATGGGGATGGGTGTAGAGTGAGGTAGAGCGAGGAGTGAGTCTGAGGGGGAAGTAGGTGGGGGGTGGGGGATGGAACCAGGGTGGGGGGGCGTAGGGGAGGTAGGATGGGAAGATGGAGGTGGTGGGGATGGTGGCCATGGAGGGTAGTGAACAGGGCGAGAGCGGGATGGTGGATGGGAAGGTGCTAGAGGGGGGAGAGGTGGGGGGGGGGGGGGGGGGTAATGGGATGACGGGGGGGGCTATGAGAAGAATGTGAAGATGTAGGTCGAGGGGCGGGGGAGGGGCGTGAAGATGAAGGACGGGGGGATGGTATACCAAAGTGGATCTGTTCGACCTCCATGCAATCTCCATCATGTCTCTAAAGCACATCTAAAAGGGCAAAAGTATTTGAGACAGGTGGGGCCCTTATCTCTTTACCTTTGCCCGATAAAGTACTAGTAGGGGCCTCTTGGGTTAGGGATAGGGTTGGAGAGTGCTTATTAGCGCCCTTCTTCACCCACTGTGAGGCGGGCGAGGCAGGTTTGGCCGGGGCCAGCTTAGCCGACAAAGTGTCTCGTGGAGGCGGGGTACTAGGCACACCCTACGATACGGGGGTGGGACGTGTGCTCGGGGGTGGCCTCTGGGTATAGTGACGGACATGGGTAGAGGATTTTGCCGCTGTTATATAATCGTTGTACGACAAAGGGGGAAGGTACTTCTCCATGGGGGTCAAGGTGGTTTGCGACGCCTTTTTTGGCGACATGTATGAAGGGTATGACTAAGGATAAAATGTGTACAGAACTGTGGGAGGTTCTCATAAACAATGGGCTGGCATTGCGAATGAGGATCATGCGGTGAATGGGCTCAAGTAGGTCTATCTCGACACAAACCCATGCATATCTGGGGCGATTGAACAAATGTACATCTTTATCAAGACGTATAAATGTTCCAACTGCACCAGCTAAAGATTCGAGAGCAGTGGGCGTGAAGAGATGTGGCTGTAGCCTTGGTAAAACTATCCATACCGGCACAGAGTGGGGGCCGTGTTCTCGGGAGGTACTCATCTGTTCGGCCATCCAGCCATAGATGTGCATGGTGGAGCCACTGATCGTCCACATAGTTCGACTCCAAGCCTTCCTAAAGTCAGCTACCAATTGGAAGCGAATGAAAACACTCTGATGGTTGCGTGCGCCAATAACCATCGATCTAAGGAAATTCCCGGCGCTAAGTATACCCTCATGATATCGTCAATAATGGGCATTTCGTAGCAAATCTCCCTATCAAAGTGAAAGCAAATGGTGCTGCCATCCTTGAGACCTCCTCTTTGGAGAATTCTACTACTTGCATTCCCATAGAGTCAATGTAACCCCGTTTGGGGGTCGTGTCATCATAAAGAGGGGGAAGTGTGGGCTTGGGGAGGGGTTGAGTGATAGCCGTGTGTGTAGTGCCCGCCACTTTCGCTGCCCAAGTCACCAGTGGAGCTTGTCCAGGTAGTGTCTCATCATGTGCTTCTCCTTGCTCCTTCTATGCTCTCTATGCCACCGAGCTAATGGATTCTAGTCCGAACGGTACGACTCTAACTAGAGCAGGGGGTAACCACAGTGTGGGTCGCCAAAGCAGCCATGCCCTCATTGGTCAAGCCCTCTCGGGCTGCCTGGGTCGATCAACACCAAGTGGGTCAGCGATGGCTAGACATGGTCGTTCTGTTTTGTTCGTTTAAAACGAACAAGAAATTCACACAAACGAACCGCACAGGGCTCTGTTCACTGTTCTGTTCATTTTATGTGAGAAAATTAGAACAGATGTTCGCACAAATTTGCACAATCCGCACAAACTCGCACAATCCGAACAAATTCGCACAATCCAATTAATTCGCACAATCCGAACAAATTCGCACAACACAAAAAAAATCGCACAAAGTTAACAAATTTGCACAAAAGAACAAATTCACACAAAACAAACACAATTCGCACATGAAGTGAAAAAATTGCATATTTTGCTTGTAAATTGCGTAAAATTGCACATAGTGGGAAAACATTGCTCTGTATTTAGCAGAGTGTAATGAACTAAAAATATTCTAAGTTATTATATATTTAACTAATATAGAAAAGAGGGAGATAATATTTAAATGGATAGGTTATTAGGGTATGTTTGTTGTCATGATGAATTAATTTTCTAAGATGGTGGCAAATTTTCATGGATAACAAGTGCGAAGAGAAATTTTAATTAATATTAAAATAAGAAGAATATAAATTTTAGTGGTAGAGGTATTATAAATTTTCAAGTGAGTGATAATTATGTTTTTAAAAATTGAGAGTTATAACTAAAAATGAGTAAAATGATAGAGAAGCGGCTGTAGTAATCTTTTCATATGTAGCGTAGGTTGTGCGAAAAAGTGCTTTTTACAGATATCTGGTACCTACAAATTTACCACAGTTGTTTAATTGAAAAGTTAAATGTGGTATTTTTTATTTTTAATTTTTGAGCTTAAAGTAGTTCACTTTAGACTTGGTATTACTCACTGGAAGTTAAAATGACAAAATTAATGAGTCCACGCCCAACAATAATTAGTATGTAAACAGTCATAGATACCCAACAATTCAATATTGTGTAAACCTTATCACAAACGGTTATAGATGGAAAAGTCCAAGTGCATTTAGGAAACATAAACGATGTTCTGCCAAATTAGTTTCACAAACATCAAAGGTGGGAGGCGAAATGACTGACGTTTTTCTTGACAGCATCAATGATTGCTGGAGTGAAAATGCAGCGCTCCCAGAATTTGTTGTAATCCCATTGAGTATTCGCGACTCTCTCTGCATTTGTTGCAGGGTTGAAGTCTTTTTTCAGGACAATAACAATGTCTATAAGCATGCGCTGAGTACCTATACTAATAAATGTTTCTTCAATTGGGGAAAACTGCTCTACGTTTCCTCCATCTGTATTGTTTGTGTGTGAATTGACGTCATCAGCGTCTGGTTCGGAGTTCGGAGTTCGGGTCTTGGGGTTTCTTTTACAGTCCTCGTCGTCGTTGAAGTCGCACACTTCTCCGTGGGGTGCCCTTATATCTGGTTCCTGCGCCCTCCATTGCCTCCGCATGGCTGTGGATGTACCTGCATTTTGTGGGAGACATCAAAATATATATGTGATGAATGATGACTATAGATGTCACTAAAAAATATTCAGAAATAATTGTGCTTGAAACCAATAGGGAGTCTAAAAGAGAGCGTACAACACCTTAACAGACAAACATAACAGTCGAGGAACATTTAAAAGAGAAATAAATGAGGATATATGAACAGTCTCAGTTGGAACACCAATAACTATCGAGGAACATTCTGAGCTAGAACATCAATAGTCAACATATCATTGACTTACATAGATGAGGTTCGTGGCATACTTTCTGTTAGAGGGAAGTTCCTGAGTTAGAAACACTCACGTTGCCGTTCTAGGGTGCATCGACACGAATGTCGAATGGCCCATCATCTTCATCACCGTCTTCGTCCTCATCCGCTCTCAAGTCGTTGTTACTGTACCATGACTTCAACATCATTAGGACTTCTACGCTCTCTACTGTGAGACGCGATCGCCTGTAGTTGATTACACGGCGACCTTTTGAGAATAGACGCTCACACGGCACACTCGTCGCTTGCACAGCTAGGAATTCCTTCGCAACCAACGCTAACGTTGGGTAAGAAAGCTGACCTGTTATGAGGGTAAAATTAATCAGATATGCAATCAGGAAGGCAAGAGAATAAGAATATGAAAAATGCAAATTTAATGTTACATGTCGTCTTCCACCAATGCAACACCTCTGTGCCGAAAGTTGGGGGGGCCGTCGCGTATACATCGAGCTCCTCAATAGGATCAACTCTTTGTGGTAGTTCAGAGGGATATAGTAGTTCTTCTAGCTCCATTTGTATGAAATCACTCATCGTTGATAGAGCAAATCGTTCGGTGGATTGACTCCCAACATTCCTGGATATCGAATGGGACTCATGATATTGCAAACGGTAGAGAGAACATCATTCTTCGCATGTGGATCAATCAATCGAAGCTTCATGGATGGGTCGAGTAGAGAGGCAATAGTGAAAGTCTCATTTCGTGTCAGTAAGGAGACATCTTTCTCTAACTTCGCACGCATAGCGGAACATACATTAGATAAGGCGTTCCTTTGCCTAGCGGACGTAGCGTGTCCAACAGGAAGCATGGCGGAGTCCCTAACTCCCACTCTAATACGTTCAAGGTGCCTCATCAGACCCTTAATAATGACTATACCCTCATTTGACGTCGGTGACTTGCTCCGAATAGCGACAGAGGTACCGTGCTGGAGTGGTTTGAGAAAGTTGACAAATTTTTCAATGAGATCCCACTCTGCATCAAGTAAAGAGCGTTTGCGAAGCACGTTTGACATCATCATATCGATGACTAATTTCTTCTCAATGCACCCACGGAGCATTTTGAAAGTTGAGCTCCACCTTGTAGGGCAATCAAGCGAGATCCTCCTCATGTTTGACATATTCAACTGTCGGCAGTAGGAAAAATATTTTGCCTCTTTCTTCAACGATCCTCGTATAGCGACAACCACCTCTCTCAGGCGCCGAACAACGTCACCTAAGGAAACTGCAGGAGTAGCCGACTCCTCCGCATCGTAGACGTTATCAATGTTTGTGAGGTCTACTTCATCAATGAAGGCTGCCTCTGGGCCATCGTCGACGACATCGAGCGCCTTCAGTCCAGCCTACATGACTAAGTTGATCACTTGTGCAATACAGAACACATGTCTCTTTGTAGTAAAATGGGAGTTCACTGAGCGCAACTCTCGTTCTAATGTAGCCATCATTGCTGAATTATTTGATGCATTGTCCATCGTCACCGCGCAGACCTTTGCGCTCAACTTAAAATCGGCTAGAACCTCTCACACAATCTCACTCCAGCACTCCCTACTATGCGAGCCCTCCCACTGACCTATAGCGAGGACACATTCACACATCTTCCATTGTGTATCAATCCAATGAACGGTGAGTCCTACAAATGAGATTCGATTGGTAGAAGTCCAACAATCTAGAGTAATGGCTACTTTTTCGACACCCTCTAGTCGGTCGCGAATACCAATCTTCAACTCAGTGTAAAGCTTGAAAGCTTTTTCCTTCACAGCCCTTGTCGATGGAATTGAAATCTCCTTCTATGCGATGTATTGCAGTAGTCGTATGAAGTATTTCTTGCATACAATATTCCATGGTGCGACTGACTGACAAATGAACCGTACGAGCTCCTCTTTTGTCGTCTCCGACTAGTGAAGTACAATTTTCTATACTTGGTCGATCAAAGATGTTCTCCACTGACGGTTGGTTGGAAGAGATCCCTACTTGAACCTTCAGTTTGTTATACTCTTTACGGTGCACATTTAGCAAATGACGCCATAGCACCGTACTACAGCTATACTTGTTCTGCTCTGCTGTCACTACACGACCCCTCGTCCGAGTCGCACATAAATTTCATGTGAAAACCCTAGGCGCCACCTCTGTGAAGTGTATCCGGGCAGCGCATTCGTTCTTTCTCTTCCTCTTCTTTTGGCCATGGCCACCACTCCCCTCTGTCGATGCAGAGCTCTCGGATGAAGCAGAGCTATGCGATCAATGTGTTCTAGGCATCTTAAGCTACAAGTTCATCCTAAATTATGAGAAAGATAAATAAATCAATTGGGAAGCAAAGATAGAGAGAAATCAGCGGAAACATCTCCAAACATTATGTGATCCAATTTTATGCAACATTGTACAAATACGTTGGTTTATCGAAAAGATCATTGTTTCATGGATCTAACACAAATACCATGGTTCTGAAATTTTAATCAAGGGTATAGCAACCATTCCTTCTTAAGTACACTCAAACATCAATACTGAATGAATTCAAGACAGCAATACAAAGAAAAATATTCGCGAACATAAAGAAATGGTGAAATCAACATAGAGAAGAGAAAAGTATTTGGAAACACCAAGCCAAATCAACACAAACTAAAATCCGATTCAATAATAAAAACTTGCCCAAAACTACGCAACTCCAATTCTGGATGACTTCAGAAATGCTCCCAATGCTCCTCAGCCAAATACGCGCCAGAATAGTGAGCCTCTTGACTGCCAACGAAAACCGTGCAGAGAGAGTAATAGTTTCCATAACCGCATGGAAGAATGCGTAGAACGATAATTTAGATAAAGAGGGAGAGGGAGAGGATGTCTGTGAAGAAAGAAGAATAGGGAGAGGGAGAGTGATTGAGAGAAGGGGAGACATAGCGTTGCAGAAGTAGAGAGACCGTGAGTGGGAGAGACGCCAAAATTGAGAGGGAGAGGGAGAGGAAGAGTGAATGGGAGAGGGTGGACAGAGAATTGGAGAAAAAAAAGGAAGATGCAGAGGGGGAGACATAGAAATGGAGAGGGAGAGGGAGAGGATGAGTGATTGAGAGAGGGGGAGACACAGCGTTGCAGAAGTAGAGAGACCGTGAGAGGGAGAGACGTCAAAATGGAGAGGGAGAGGGAGAGGAACAGTGAATGCGAGAGGGTGGACAGAGAATTGGAGAAAAAAAGGAAGATGCAGAGGGGGAGACATAGAAATGGAGAGGGAGAGGGAGAGGATGAGTGATTGAGAGAGGGGGAGACAGAGCATTGCAGAAGCAGAGAGACCGTGAGAGGGAGAGACGTCAAAATGGAGAGGGAGAGGATGAGTGATGGAGAGAGGGGGAGACAGAGCGCTGCAGAAGCAGAGAGACCGTGAGAGGGATAGACGTCGAAATGGAGAGGAAGAGTGAATGAGAGGGTGGACAGAGAATTGGAGAAAAAAAGGAAGATGCAGAGGGGGAGACATAGAAATGGAGAGGGAGAGGGAGAGGATGAGTGATTGATAGAGGAGAAGATAAAGCATTGCAGAAGTAGAGAGACCGTGAGAGAGACATAGAAACGGAGAGGGAGAGGAAGGGTGAATGGGGGAGGGGGACAGAGAATTGGAGAAAAAGTGGAAGATGGAGAGGGAGAGACATAGAAATGGAGAGGGAGAGGGAGAGGAAGAGTGGTTGAGAAAAGGGACAGCGGAGAATTGGAGAAAAAGTAGAAGATGGACAGGGGAAGACATAGAAATGGAGAGAGATAGAGAGAAAATGAGCGATTGAGAGAGGAGGGGGGTACAGAGTATTTCAGATGAAGAGAGACAGTGAGGGGGGGAGACATAGATATGGAGAGGGAGAGGGAGAGGGACAGGAAGAATGAATGAGAGATGGGGGGGGGGGCAGAGAATTGGGGATGAATATACACCGTGAGAGGGAGAGACATTGGCGAGGGAGAGGGAGAGGCCTAGAGGGAGAGGAAGAGGGAATGTGGGAGATGGAAAAATGGAGAAGAATAGGGGCAAGGAGAGGGGGAGAAAGAGTCAGTGAAAGAGAGAAGAAGAAGAAGAGGGAGAGGGAGAGAAAGGGAGAGTTCGTACCTCGTAGAGGGTGATCCGACAGCACAGGGGGGCTGAGAGAGCGACAGTCGACGACTAGCGGAGGGAGCAGCCAAGCAGGGAGATGGTGAGAACAATGGCCGACGAGGGACAGAGGGATTGAGGGAGCAGCCAAGCAGGGAGAGAGAAGGGGGGGTTGAGGAAGAACTAGCGGAGGCCGAAGAGCGACGGCCGACACAGGGAGTGGGGACTGGAGACTGGGGAGTGGCCGAGGGGGGACCCTAAAACGCTCATACATTTTTTTTTTTAGAAAATAAAAATTGCACAATTCGCACAAACGAACCGCACAGGGGTCTGTGTGAAGTGCGGTTCGTTTTAGACTTTGTTCTGTTCGGAAATCCGATTAGAATGCACAAATCACTCAGATTCGCACAAAGCGAACCGAATGACCATGTTTAGCGATGTCCAAGGTGGACAGGGGACCCGAGTCAACACTACCTAGGATGTCCATCACTAGAGTGTTGGTCAGAACGGCGGCTGCTGGTTCAATCAAGCCGACTCGGTCGGAGTCCCTCGACACAACCAAATTGACTTGATCCCGGTTGCTTGGGTCAACTTGGGTATGTGGGTCGACTGAGTCAACTCAGGTGAAGTTGATCGGGTTGACTGGATCGACTCGGCTGTAGTCAAGCAAGCCGACCGACTCTGTTCGGCCGAAGTCGACTGAATGACCCGAGTATAAGTGACCCAAGTTGCCTAGGTGGACTCGGTCAGGGTTGACCTAGTCAACCTGGTCGACAGGATTAGGGTTGGCTGAGTTGACATGGTTGACTCAGTCAGGGTTAATTGAGTCAACCTGGTCAACTTGGTCATAGTGGACCAAGTCAACTTGGTCAACACATTCAGGGTTGGCCAAGTCTACCTGGTCAACTCAATCACGGTTGACCGAGTCAACCTAGTCGACTCGATCAGTGTTGACCAAATGGACCTGGTCGTCTCGGCCAACTCGGTCAAAGCGGTCAAAGCTGACCAAGTCAACTATGTCCTCTTGGTCAAGCTCTATAGGTTTGACTAAGTTGACTTGTTTGACTTGGTCAACATATCCAATGTTGACCTGGTAAGCTTGGTCAAGTTGGTCAGGTTGACCAGGTCAGCTAGGTCAAAATTGGGTGGGTTGACCAAGTAACCTTGGTCGGAACCAACCGAGTTGACCAGGTCAACTCGGCCCATGTCGACCCAGTCCACTCGGGTCAAACCAGACAAGTCGACTCGATCATATTTGGCCAAGTTGACCAGGTCGACTCAACCCTCAACGACTGGGTTGACTCAGTGGCAATCGGCGAGGCATGTTGGTCGACTCTGCCTTTCTCGACCTGATCAACTCGGGCTGCATTGACCGAGTTGACCAAGTCAACTCGGTAGTGGCCAGCCGAGTTGACTCATTCAGACGAGTCTTCGTCTGCGAGCCTAGTCAGCACCAAAACTTGGTGGCGGTGAGTTGGTGGGCTAATCCTATCCACGTGATGCAATCCCGTCGGGTCTTCCAGGCCACATGTGTTAGAGAGGGCCCAGTGTGTATGGGGCACATCAGCAATTCCGTGTGAAAATTGAGGTAGCAGCGACGTGGGCTGATCAGAATCGTCTGATTGGTAAGTCTCGGGGGAATTCAACGGCAGTAAAGGCGTCGAATGGTAATTTTTTGTGGGCACCGCAGCGGGTAAGCTTACCGGCAACACATAAAATGCATTGTCGGAGCCATTAAGAAACCCATCTTCATGTGATGATTGGGATGATCCAACCGTTGAGGGTAGATCGATCTGGACGCCAGATGCAATCTCGGCCGTCAGATCTACGTGGTTGTGGGGTTAGCTTCGAGAGAAAAAGACAGATTAAATGAGCCGTCGGCATTTAATCCTAATGGCTCGATTTTTTGAAATTCCGGATGGTCCAGCGGAGGTCCATCATTTGGACCGTTGGCTGTGCCACACGTGTCGTTCGCGACGGTCTGGATAGATGGCCAAACGCCGCCCACAACATTTACTGCTGTCGCTGGCATCATAGGTAAGTTTTTTTGGGATTTTTTGCAATTTCTTTTATTTTGTTATTTTTCGACCGTTGGATCTATCGAGGCTGTCAGATCTGACGGCCTGGATGGATCTTAGAGCTGGTGCATCCGGCCCGCCATTATCTGACGTGGCAAGCACGTCAGATAAATTGTGAGTTGGCAGCGTCCCCTTGTCGTTTTGGGCCTACTAGCCATTTGACATGTTTGACACATTAGACGGCCAGCAAGTTGCCCTAGCTGACTCAGCGACTCGCATGGGATTGCGGGCTGCAATTTTCTTTTTCGGTTTTTTTGTGAGGAAGGCTTCTAAAACATCTAGAATTTAAAGAAAAAAAGATAAATTAATGGTAAATAAATTGTACCTTGTTGTACAGCTCCCCAAGATAAACAATCCAAGCCCAAATTTGACGCAATTTGGGCTTGTATAACGTCTGAACTTTGGAAAATAAATTTCGAAAAAGAAAACTCACCTTTGATCTTGAATCCCTTCTAAAATGAGCTATACTGATCCATTTGGAGCAGTTTTTGAGTTGCGTCCAATAGATTTTGACCTTTGGAATCCAATGGAACCAGTTTCAGCTGGATCCGAGGTCGGACGCAGAAACTATGAGCAAATCGCCAATTTCAGAGGAGAGAGAAGCTCCTTGTGGATTCCAATAGGCCCCCAGCGTTTTCTCGGGGAATCTTTGATGTGTTTTTGAAATGATGAAATTCAGATGTGATGATGTGGGTATGGAGACGTGCTGTGAGTGACCACAGCCGAGCTCTAATACCAATTTGATGTCGGACGACGATAATGTCATGGTCTGGAGGGGTACAGAGAAAATGCTCTAATACCAATTTGATGCAGGACATCGTCTAGGACGTTGTCCAGTCGGTACGGAGACGATGCTTGAGTATCGAGATAGTGATGTCAGACGTAACGGTGTCGTCGTCTGACAGATTAACAAAACCCTAACGAGTGATGTAATTACAATGTAATGTTGCGCCTATGTGGTCGTACTTGCAAGCCCCGACTCGTGAGGATCCCAAACTCTAAGCCCCGAAGGGATCGCAGGGTGACGACGATGGTGGCTTCTCGAGCCTTGTCACAGGGGTAGAAGGCGACTAAGGCGCCGAATGGAATAAATCAGTAGGGGCCCACACGTAACGAACAGGCTCGTCCATACCAGTAAAGAGGCTCAATGATCCTAGCTATCTCTCAATTTTCCTCTCTCACCTATCTAGCAAGAGCACGGTGGAATCAATCAAAAAAACACTACAAGGGATAATATAATGAGCGGAGGGAAGACGACGTACCTTGTCGGAATGTGGCTCATTGTGTAGAGTCTTCGTCAATTATGGCAGCCAATGCGGGTTGCAAGTGGAGAGGAACTAGGGAGGGTCGGCGTACTCGACTGCCAACGTGTCGCAAAAGCGTTGGTGGAGCTTGGAGGTGAGGCCAGGTGAGCGGCATTCGTATCAAGGCGGCTCTAGCAAGGGTGGTTGCTTAGCAGCGTGTTGCAGGCTCAATCGATAAGTGAGCGGTCACCCATCGATGGTGACGTCCAAGAATGCCACAAAGTCTGGAACCCGGGGAGCGGAATCGTTTGGGCTTGGAGTGGCACCGTGTGATGACCCTAAGGCAAGGCTCGGCTCGCGGTACACTAAACCGACCAACGGCTATGAGGTTCAGCTACACGTTTGGGCAACGACGAGGCCCCATCATATGAGCAGATTTGGTGGTACCGATAGGAGCTGGTTGACCTTGGGCATACTTTGATCTGTCCTTGACGGGAGATAAACAAGTCCCTTCCTGTGGTCAACGCGGCTTTTGGATCAGCCGTGTGTACAGTGACTGCTTGGTCCAAGCAGCGGTTGAGGGCGAGCAGTGTAAGTTCTGGCTAACGGTAGCTCATTGTGGGTTCGACCAGCAAACCGATGTGGGTCCCAACGGAGCAAGAAATTCTTCTACCCCTTGGCCTGAATTCAAGAATCCGTTCCGCAAGGGAACACGATGCGGCGCAAGCAGCACGATGTTGACCAGACTGCATTACAGGCATGTGATGGTCGACGCTCAGCTGGACGGAAGTGGAGACTGACCGCGGTTCGCATGTGGTGGAGGCTCAGAGGAAGTTGGAGGTGCGAAATCCTGCCGAAGATTACTCAGCGTAGGGAACACCTCCTAGGATGCCCGATCTCGAACGCCCACCCTCTTGCCTCTCGACCTCCTCCTCTCCTTTCTTTCAAGGGGCGGGACCTGTTTCTTCTAAACAATTTCAACACACAAAAAAAACAAGCCTAACGACCATCAGATCCTAAATCGCGAGTCAATTCTTGCCCGGTACTCAGCCTTGGGTGGACTATACCCACCAATGGCCCCTTATGTTGCACCGGAATCACATGGGCAAGGATACCCACATGCATCGCCAATGCCTTACGCTCCTCAGACACCTCCTATGGTCTACACCTATGGGGCCCCACTTGCGCCCGTAGCCCCGCATACGTCTTTCATGCCTATCATGCCCTATGGGCAGCCCACACCCCATGTTGTGCTTGACATGCCGCTGCCGCATGTCTACCCACCGGCCACGCCTACTCTGTACGCCTCACATACACCTCCGATTCCTTATGGGCAAAATGATCCACCTGCGCTGCCTGCGCCTTATGCGCTAGTTGCACACTGTGCACCATCGACGGGTATTACCAGACCTTGGCGCCTTCACCACCAATTAGTGCACCCGTACCATATGCGTCCTTGGCGCTGCGAACACCCTTCGAACAGTATGCTCCATTGGCACCGCATGTCTCTCAGGCGACTTATACACCCCCCCCCCTACATACCAGCCTTCTCACATTGCTTCAGTGTATGACACTTGGTATGATGAGCCCTTGCAAAACAATGAGGACTACTATGGTCCATAGTATGATGATTCCTATCCGTGATTGTCCGACGACAAGTATTACAATGAGGATGTAGAGCCCCCTCGCAGACCCCGTTGGGATAGGGCTACTAGGAGGACTAGGAGAAATGCTCGTAATGCACCAAATGCACATATGTTCATGACCTCTATTGAGTCCCCACAAGTTGCTCTTGTCCTTGCCCCACTTGAGCTAGATGAGCTCAAGACTGCCAATAGTGTTACTTTCCCGGTAGACCCAATAGAAGGGCCTCTACTACTGTCGAGGCTACAGTTTCCTTTTATTACTGAGCCAAATATAGATGTGCTGGATGCCACGCCTAGTGATGACCTCCCGATAGGGGCTCCAATAGAAACTTCACGACAACAGACCATTCGGGGTAGTTTACCAACTAATTTGGAGCTAGCAGAGCTTGATATTAAGAGATGTTACGATTTCTCAGAAGACTGTCAAGAAGAGTTTCCTCTACTTGGGAAACTTGAGTTCACCTCTCCCGATATGCCCGAGCTATCTGAACTCGTGGTTAAGTCTAGTGATGGATTCCCAAACAAGCACCGAAAGAGCCTCTGCCACTACGTACGCTACAATATACGGTTCCCGTAGTTCTAGAGTTAGTTGAACCGTTGGTTACATTTAGTTATCGATTCCTAGAAGGGCCTCCAAAAAAGCCCCTACCATTGGTGATGTTGCAGCTTGTATTTAGTACCCCATTGAATTAGACCCACTTTTAGTCATGCTTCCCATTTATATCTTGAGAGATATTATGGACGATTCCCGATCACTGCAGAAGTTTGTGCGCATTACTGATCCCACGCCTGAGATGGTGATAGCCGTGCCTTTTGGGATAAGACCCATACACTACGCCCCCACGGGCGTGAATCACATTCACGAGGGGAGGACCTTTGTATTTCCTTCCCGATCACGATGGTCTTTTGTGAGGTACTTCTGGAAGCCGATGTGGCTTCTCTGAGATACACGAGATAGTCTTACTATGACTTACACCTCTGTCATGGATCGATGGACTAAGTTCGACTTATATTACTTAGTAGGTTCTTGTGATATGACAGATTTCATGATGTGGGAATGGGTTATTTCTTGGGCAAAGTTTGTCACCTTATCGCTAGCGACTGACGTCATCGATTTGATTATGTTCGATACCATGTACGGTCAGATACCTCGTAAACCTTTAGATCTTACCCCAATAAAAAAGCATTCTAGAGCTTCCGAAGATGGCATTGCATTTGCGCAACATATTAGGGACATGCACCATGATATTGATGCATGCATTGCATTACAGAACAAAAAATACAAAGTTGTTGCCATGATAGGTCGTAGGCCAATCAGGTACACCAAGGGAGATCTAGCTATGGTCAGGTTGATGCCTGTGAGGTACTCTCTAGGGGTCGCTACGAAGCTCCATACTCGTAGTGCTGGGCCTTTCCCAATAGCCCGTGTGATTGGCGAGAACGCTGACGGTGTGGGCATTCCCTCTAAAGGGGGATCTGTTCCACCTTCAATGTTAGCCATCTAGTCTGATACCAACCTATGCCACCTATTTTCAAGCCTCACAGCCCATTGAGCCTTGGTAGAGAAGAGAGTGAGGGACACAACCCATACCCCCCTATCTTGACCCCTTTGAGGCATGAGCGTATTGAGTTGGTACTGGAGGAGGTACTTAACGCTGTAGGGGAGTGGTGGGACCGCAAGTTCCTCGTTCGTTGGCAAGGTCGACCATTGTCAGACGACACGTAAATTTCAGAAGCAAATCTTCAGTGACTATGACTAGAGGTCATCCAACCTTTAAAAGATATCCTCAGCTCTAACTCGTCAAAGTCGAGTTCCATCCACCCCAGGAGGATGATGGAGAAACATTTAGAAGCGCCTATTCAAGCCCGCCATCAACCGCAACGTGAAGCCCGAGCCAACGCAAAGAACCCTACCTTCAAATACATGGCTTGACGATCGATCGGGTAAATTATACATCTTATTTCAAGCATTTCGTTATGCGTAATAATTGTTAAAGGGGCCACCTGTTTAGGCCTTATTTTACTTTGATGTAATGCTTTTTTTAATTGGCCCATAAGGGGAAGGTCTCTCACTTGGACCTTTTCCCTAATGGCCCATTAAGCAATTGACGAAGGCAAAAACGGGTGTTAAATTTTGTCGTTGTTATTTTCGCTTTGATCAAATAAAATTTTTATAATTTGTAAAGTTACTCAGGAATGTATAGTTGTGACTAAGGTGTCTCCACAGGGATTGGCACTTAGAGGTATACTTCAGCTAATGAGTACGAGGGTCAACAAGCACCACTAAATGTTTGTTGTAATGTCTAAGAGAGAACAATGAAGAATTTAATAACGATGAAGTATATCTTCCTAGATTTTAGTGTAGTTTTTAGAGATTTTTAATTGGGTCGAAAGTATTTAAAATGGTTTTTATAAGAGTCTAAAAAAACATGCACACCAAGTGCTCGAATAAATGCTTAAAAGAGTTTTCGAGTTCTTTTATGTTTTTCCTTGAAATCTATTTCACTCGACTTCGAGGGAATGGTTCAATGATTTTAGTCTTCAATCATTGATTCTGCTAAAATTCTGAATCAATTAAAATTTTAACTAGAAAAATTGAGCTACTTACCGGATTTCTGCACCAGTTCGGGATCGCCAGCGGCTCCAAATCCTTCCCCGGTTGCGTTGTCCTTCAGGTAAGTATTTCTTCTCCATCTTCCACCCTTCTCTCTTCTAATCTTCATTCAGGCCACTGCTCTGTCACCGCCGTTGACCGAGAGACCGAGCAGAAACGACAAGAATGTGGAGGATCTTCTCCTCTAGCGATTCAATTTCAAAATGTTGATTCGGAATTCTGGTGGCCAAAGATACATTTCCAATGATTGAATGTAGTTTTGATAGGTGAGGAACAGTCTAGAGACATTTCTGACTGGTATGGGACAACTCAAGCAAAGTCTCTGGCGACGAATCAGTAGAAATCTGCCTTCTGGTCGCCAGATTGACGTCGCCGGCGACCGTAACTACGGTGGGAGAAGAGATTTTGGTCGAATCTTTCTCCACTGTTAGATCTCACAATTGGGGGATTCAACCGCTACGATTAAATCATAGGTGTGGACCCCTTCTTTTATTTTGGTGGACCCCTGCTCTGTCAGATCCCCCCAAGTTAGCATCGGCTGCCCATGTGTTCTTTCCTAATTCATCCATGTTGGTGTCCGTGATGAGTTGTAGACCTGAAATAGAAGAGAAGAGAAAGGAATTAAGAGACGATCTTGAACATTCGATCTTTCGAAGGAACATCGAAGTTCAAGATTATAACATGGTTTTTAATAAAAGCCTGAACCAACATGGGCTTTGGGCCACTTATGACTCAAAGCCCAATGGGGTTTTGTCTGAGAATTTTTTAAGATCACGGTCCGAGGGGCCGTGATCATATCTCAAATGAGATAGATGGCCCAGCCCGATTGGATTTGAAAACCTGGTTTTTTCCAATCCCATATTGCTCATTTCAGAAAACAAAAACAGTATATAAATTTTGCATTTTGTATTATTCTGAAATGAAATAAACCACTTACCTTGGGGCACTGGCTGGGATTACCTTTTGCTGCCTTGAGGCTCGGCTTTGGGCAATGTCTATGTTGCGGGTGCCGCCTGCGGTTGCGGCTTAGCTGCTGCTACGGGTGGCGCCTGTAGTGTGCCAGCCTTGGCTGAGCCTTGACAGCTCTTTAGGGGCCCAATTTTTATTATAAGTATATTTTTATTAATATTTTACTCTTATTAATTTTTCATTTGTTTATTTTCTTTCTATTTAATCAATAAATTTCATACAATGTTTATCAATGCAAAAAACCTTTAAAAATATGACATTTTACATCATGACTGAATAATTGCATGAAAATGGAATTAAACATAGAAATGCTTCTTCATGTCATTAAATGACTTCACAAAACTCTTAGGAAATGTCGATTTGCAACCATGATTAATGACTCCCCAGGCATCTACTCTATGAAGGGGGGATGCCTTAATGGGGAACTAGATTGGTATTTGGAAAAGTCAAAATTCGAGTTAAGTTTCCTTCCCTCTTTTCTTTTCCCTCTTCTCTTGCGTGGGTCCCACGTTAGATCTATCAGACGGAGCAGTTACCGGCGAGAAGGAAGTCGTCGATGCCCAAACCTTCTTAGAATTGACATTTTGAACATCAAAACAAGGTCGTGTTCTTGTTCAACTCTTTATGCTATTTGGTGGATCCCGTCCAACACAGATCTATCGAAAGAGCAGTTACAAGCGAGAACATTAGTCGCTGTCCCCAATATTTCCATAGATTTGCTATTGTGAAAGGAGAAGAGACCGATTTGTTTCCCCCCTCTTTTGGTGATCTCCATTTTTTCTGTTCTCTTTGTGTGGAAAAGTGTTTTCTTTAGCAAGAAAGTTTGAGGGTGATTCAGAGACTGAAAATCAATCTTTGTTCTTACATTGGATTCACACAAAGGTTCTCTTCTCTATTTTCTTTTGATATTGAAATCAATAGAATTCTTGTCTTCTTCGGCCTGGATTATTCTTGAATAGGGACAATCATTGCTGATCTTCACCTTCCATCAATTAATAGAATGACCAATTGGCTTCTAACGACATCTGTGATCTTCTGTGTCAAGTGGGGACAATCATTTCTGTATTTGATTTCTGCCATTGATTAGATCCACAATTTTGAATCTTCTATCGACGGATTGGGTCCACGGGGTATCGGCTCTATCACCGGATGTCTCAGCCAACCGCAAGTGAACTTGACACCTCTGGGAGTATGCCTTTAGTGGACACCAAGCCGTTGAGTATTCCAGCATCTTCGTTGACGCCATTGTTATTGGATCCATCGCGAGTCTGCCCGCCGTCGACAGTCGAATGTGCTCTCCCAGTTGACATCTAGTCTATCGTGAAATGAGTTATTAAATCAATTTGGGCATTTTGACTGCTCGTCTCTGTGTTTACCAAAAGGGGTCTGTTGATTCCTTCTGTTCGAGTATCCAAACTGTTGCAAAAGGGGTCAACCATCGTTAATTGGATCATTGTTGATCAAAGGGGAAATCATTCCCTTCATTGTAGCTATTGGAAATCTTTAGCCGAGCACTTTAATGTGCATCGGCTCCCCATCCAGGTTGGACTTGCACCAGCTCTTTTCCTTTCCCTCCGATTCCTTTTTAAATTTTCAGCTTAAATATCTTTTTCACTACATATTTCAATGCTCCTCTACCTATGAGATTATCAGGACTAGCCACTTTGATTATTGAGAGTTTAGTGGTTTTCCATTCTTGGTTTTGGATTTGTGTCATCATCGATGAAAGCTGGAACACCTTCCGGTAGTGATTGCTTAGTCTTCTTCCTCAGTGTTCATGTAGATCAGCTGGGTCAATGGGAGCCCATCCAATCCTAGGCCCTCGTGTATTTAGATTGTCTCTATTGATCCAATCGGTGGTTTTCAAAGTATTATCGTTAAATTTCTTAAATAATCATATCATTGATCTGGAATATCACTCCACGTCTCTGTGGTGTAAATCAACACGATCACTCAGATGTGTCATTTTACATCAATCCATTTTTTACCAAAGAAATCAGGTACAATTGTTATAATTAACAAAAATGGTGAAGAAATTCAAAATAGAATTGCCTCAGGACATAGAGTGTGCATTGATTACTGAAAGTTAAATTTAGGCACAAAAAAGATCATTATCCATTAGGATTTATCAAACAAATCTTATAGAAATTAGCCATGCAAAACTTTTATTGCTTCCTAGATGGTTACTCTGGGTCAAAATTCATGTGAGGGAAGAGGATCAAGAAAAAAGTACATTTGCATGCCCATTTGGCACTTATGCCTTTAAGAGAATGCCATTTGGGTTATGTAATGCACTGGCTACCTTCCAACGATGTATGAATGCCCTTTTTCTGACTATCTAGAAGATTTTATAGAGATATTTATGGATTATTTTTAGGTGTTTGGTGATAGTTTTGATGCTTGCTTGACTAATCTTGAACAAGTGTTGCAGGTTTGTGTGCAGAACATTCTAGTCTTAAGTTGCGAGAAATCCCACTTCATGGTGGAGGAAGGGTTTGTCTTGGGCCATCTTATCAACAAAGAGGGAATACATGTGGGCGAAGCCAAGATGGAGGCTATCAAAATCCTTCCCTTGCCCAAAATAGAAAAAAAACTTAGGGCTTTGCTTGGGCACACGGGATTCTACCATCGTTTCACTAAAGACTTTGCTAAGATTGCCAAACCTATTACAAATTTTCTATGTAATAATAACAATTTCTCTTTCGGAGAAGATGCTGGTGGCGACGACGTCAACGCACCATCTTCAGATACGCCGCCACCGTCATCTGACTCGTCACCAACATCAACTGCAGAATCGCCTTTGATAACGATCAAGTCAACGTGCCGGCATCAGATGCATCTCCACTCACACACAACACGTCACGCATCATAATACGTCGTCAACGCCAGATCCAGAACTGCCATTTGACGTGACACAATAATATGTCGCCTATTTTATCTTATTTTTCGTATTTTCTCTTTCCTCCAAGGCCTATATGTAGGCCAATGTTGCAAGATACACTTGGTGAATCTATTTTCAAGAATTGAAGTCTTTAATCTTGGAAGATTTGCCCTAATCTGTTATGTTCTGGTCGCCCCCGTTACTGATTGCCGTCGCACCCTGCGCCCTTGGTCGCCGGCCCCTGTCCTGCGCTCGTGGCCGCCGCCCCCCGCCCTTGGTTGCTGCCCTACGCCCACGCCGCCCACGCAGGCCTCTACGTCGACCCCCTGCGCAAGCATCTCCCGTGCAAGATGCCACGCTGACCGCCCGCACATGCACCGCCCACGCAGGCCATCATGCAGGCCGATCGCACACACACTGTCCACGTAGGCCGCCACGCCAGCCGCTCGCACAGGCACTTCCCCCCCAAGGAGCCACGCCGGCTGCCTCACAGGCACTGCCCACGTAGGCCGCCACACCGGCCGCCCGCACAGGGACCGCCCGCGTAGGCCGCCACACCAGCCACCCGCACAAGCACCGCCCACGTAGGCCGCCATGCCGGCCGCCTGTACAGGCATTGCCTGCACAAGCCGCCACGCTTGCCACCCGCACAGCCACCGCCCCCGTAGGGCGCACGCGCAAGTATCACCTGCGCAGGCTGCCCACGCTGTCTGCCCAAGCCGGCCACCCACATAGGCTGCCATGCTGGCCGCCCGGGCAGGCCACTGTGCCGACTCTGCCATCCTCACCCTCGCGTTCGCCTCACTACCCATTGCCGTCTGCGCCCGCACCCTCAACCGCTCGCGCGCACAACCTGCATCCAACTGCATCTGTCTTATTCCGTCGAAGTCACGCTCACTCCATTGACGAATCATCGCCTCTTCTTGCTCGTCAACAACGCTTCAAGAATTTGCCGCATCATCGTCACGCACTAATCTAGTGCTGAGGTATCTCTTCACTCTTTGGTGTCTAGTGTTCATCATTCAGTGTTCCTCGAGAGTTTATCCACTGCCGTCAGGTTTGATTTGGAATTTGAATCTTCAAGCGACTAGTTGAATAGGTTTTTGAATCTTCTAGTGGACAGTCGTTCGAATATATTGATTTTGGTGCTTGGCATCACAGCAGCGGTTGAAGACAGTACTCTTGCCCTCGACGAGGAAAGGGGCTGCACCATTAATTCTTCGGATTCGATCCTGTGATTTGTGGTCTGATTTTATCCTACCCAACCCTTAGTCGTCCCAGTATCCAGCACCCGTCATCATCCCATCCCCGTCTCCTCTAGTCATCGTGCAGCAGACGCTATTTCAGCTTTTGGTTGGATAAAAAACTCGCTAATTCAAGCACCCATTTTACACGCCCCTAATTGGAATTTACAATTTGAGATTATGTGTGATGCTTCTAACAACGCTGTAGGTGCAATCTTGGGGCAAAAGATTGATGGTAAGCTAGTAGGAATCTATTATGCAAGTAAGACACTTGGGGGTGTTCAGGTAAATTATTCCACTACAGAAAAAGTACTTAACAGAGTAATTTCTGTTAAGTACTTTTTCTCCAATCATTCAGCATTGAAATATCTGCTCACCAAAAATCTAAACCTAGATTAATTCGGTGTATTCTTTTATTACGAGAGTTTGATTTGCAGATCAAAGATAGACAAGGGAAGGAGAACATGGTGGCCGACCACTTATCGTGGATCCAGATGGACGATTCTCTTCTAATTAATGAAAGCTTCCCAGATGAAAAAATCCTCACAACTGAATGTAGGCAACTACCTTGGTATGCTAATATTGTTAATTATCTTGTGGTAGAAAAACTTCACCTTGCTACGCCATAGGAATAATTGAGGTTGAAGAAGTTGAGACAATCCTTAAGTTTTGCTGAATAATAGATTGGGTAACCATTTGTGCCATTGAAGACCATTATAGAAGTAGCCCTGCAGGCGAGTCCCTTTTGGGTTAAAGCTCAACATAGATTAAAGGATATCAACGCCTATCTTTTCCTCTTTATATTCTGAAATTCTTCTTCCTATCCAATCATTCTTCCAACATGGGAGTAGCCTATAACCAATGGTGAAGGTTAAGGGGTTAATACTCCAATTCTATTTGTGTCCATGTATAAGAACCAAAAAAAGAGTGAAATAAGCTTCAATACGACGTACCAGATAAGTGGTGCCAGCTACAAATAAGTGCTCTGCACAAAAGTCGTCAGCACTAGTGAAGAATTGAGTGCTCTGCATATAATGAGTGGCTTAGACCACATACGGTGGTAAGCCTGATATATTTTTACATAATTCTTACACATGAGCATTAAATAGAAGGATTCCAGTTTAAACCCTAAATACAAACACCAAAGGATAAGGGTGAAAAATCATGTAAAAAATTATGTAATTTGGTACTGCTGGTTGCGCATGAGGTGCAACGGAATAAAAATACGGTTGGTTCTGTTGGAATGGTTGAGGTTGGTAAAATTGACTTTGGTGCTGTTGGCCTTGAGCTCTGACTTGGTTGTTTTCGAATCCGTTTCCATATCCTCCATGGAATCCCGTATTCCCTGGTTTGCTCCCATAGGCATTGACTTTCTCGGCGTAGGTTGCCTTGCATTGATCCGAAGTGTGATCATTCCTGACACAAATTTCACACGCAAGGCCCATTTCTACCTTACTTACATTAACTTGGGCCTTCATGATATCCAAAGAATCTTTGAGAAGGTGTTTAAAATTTTCTGTCATTTCAGCCATTGATCGTTACATCTCCTTTTCTAATTTTTCTAATTTGATGTCTGTCTCCTTTCCTTTGACATCAATAACTCCTCTTCTCATCCCCCCTGTCCTAGAGTCTACCATAGACCCTTGACGATACACCCAATTTTCCACCAATCCTTCCATGCATCTCAAAGATTCACTAGCTCTCATATTTAAGAAATTCCCACCGCAAGATATATCCACTAATTGCCTCTCGTTGTAATCCAAGCCTTGATAGGATATCTGAGCAAGCTCATGCTCAAGAATACCATGGTGGGGGCATTTCCTTGTCAGAGACATGAATCTCTCCCAGGCATCACCAAAGGGTTCCTCCCTGTTGGTGAAATTCCTGATTATTTTTCTTACGGCATGAGTTCTCCCATAAGAAAAATACTTCTTTAAGAAACCAGGTTTGCATTCTTGCCAGGTGGTGTAGCTTTTTCCTAGATTGTTCAACCACTCTTTTGCTCTATCCTTAAGACCAAAAGGAAATAACATAAGTTTTACTACCTCTTGGGATAATCCGGCAAAATTAGATGAGCAAAATTGAGTAAATTCTCTCAAGAACTTATAAGGCTCATCACTGAATCTTCCATGGAAGCTTGGTAGTAGATTTAGCATAGTGCCATCGATTTTGAAGTTGTGATTTTCTCCGAGGGGTGCTACTATTCCTGAATGAAAGGTGCAGATAACTCATTCAATGTAGGTCCTTGGTTGTTGCATACTTCCCTCTATCCGTCAGCCATTGTCACTTCTTTTTCTCTGTTCATCAAGGGCAAATCTATTTTGCTGCTTCCCAAATGTAATTTCGGGTGCAAAGATCTTCTCTCGTGCATATAAACTATCTAATCACTAAAACAAATCAAGCAGAGGATAATTGCCAAATTTATTAACTAAGAGAAGAAGTTCAACTGAATATTCTGATTCTATGCAATTAAATAAGGTATGAAACAAATCCCTTCGTGAAAAAAAATGAAATTTGTCCTTGTTGCCTCCCCGGCAATGGTGTCAATTAATAAGTTCAAAAAATATGTTTTTATATGTGTCGCTATTTAAGGGTTTTTGAACTTAAGCAATAAAATTTGTTATAACCCTTAGTACTTGAGTAAGGGGTCGAACCTTAGGGAGGCATTGGTGAACTTCAATTCTTGATAGATCAAGGTCAAGTTGACTAAATTGGAACTGATATGACACTCTTTTTACTCAAGTTAAAACCAGGCTTGTAGTTATATTTATCCTTCTACCTTTTTTCTTCATTCAATTTATCTCAATTAATAGAGATTTAGTTTCTAAAATTCTTTTCAATGAGAATCAGATTTATGATTAGTTAGCAATTCTTGATAAGAATTACTAAATAATCCCCTGAATAGATTAACTATGTATCTATTTGATCTTAGATTTTTGGAAAGTTAGCATTAATCTTCGCTAATTTGTTTTCATCACAAAACCCAAATCCAAATCTACCATTAACTAGCATTCCTCTTTTATTTTACCCAAAAACTTAATTCAGTGTAATTATAATTTTGGGTTATTTAGTGAATTAGAAATGGTTTGAAAAAGATAGTGAATCTTAATTGATTTATTACAAGTTTGTTTGTAAAATCTAATCCAAACTTCACACGGATTGGAAGCCATAAGTTTGCATTTTATGGTGTTTTCCATTTTAATTTAATTTATTTCAAAATTGGAAAGATATCCTGAACTAGTAAATCGTGGCTACGCCTTGCTAATTCCGGCAATTGAGAGCTAATCGTGTTGTTGGAGATTTAATTTCGATCCAAATAGGTTCGACCTCCAATGCAGAATGCTAATCAATTCTAAAACGAGGTAAATTTGAGAATGTAAAAGTAAAACTGAGTTTTTTTGAAATTAAGAATTACCGTATATTGGTAAATCGTAATCACGATCTGCTTATTAAAGGAATTTGAAACTAATGTGAGATCATTAAAGATCTCTCTCGATTCAAAAAGATTAACTAGGACTAATGAATGTTAAACGATTCATAAACCAAGGAAATTAGAGAATGAACACAATTACAATCGGGAATTCAGCAAAAAATTTGCACGTAACTTAAACTACGAAATTGCTAAAATTAACACAAAATTGAATGCAAATTGAATTCAATACAAGCCTAGAAGTACCATGAATGATATGTGAATCAATCTGGAAGGATTTCGCACAATGAATACCCAGATTTCCCACAAATTGATGCTTCAGTTTGGTGAAGAATGCGGCACTGGATCGTCGAAATCGCAGTCCAAATCGAGCGCGGATTGCACTCCCAGCTGTTCTTGAGTCTTCGAGGGAGCTAGGCTTACTCTCTTCAAGCTTCAAAATCAAGAACTCAGTTCCATTTCTCCCTTTCCCAATTTTATCACCGCAGAATCACAAGAACTTGTTCTTCTGATTCTGTTATTTCTTTGATCTTCTTTGCTTTGTATGCAGGCTGAACAAGGCATTGCGGTTGGGCCACATGGTGTCGCGTATGCGTCGTCCTTTGTATGCACGGCATTGTGTACATACGCTTTGCACAAACGAGGCATGCATGGACTATGACGATCTGCAATCCCATTGGTCCGCAGTGCTCATGTGTGGTGCACGACACGCATGGTACTGTGTACGTGCGTGTGGCGCATCGAAGACTCCTATCGCTAGCCTAATTGGCTAACGCGCTCCGCATATGCTATGCGCAATTCAGCAAGTCTGTTAGCGCTTAAACTGGCCCAATAAGGGCCAGTTTCAATAAAAAGTGATTTTTATTTAAAATCAACTGAAATAAATTGTAAAAAACTATTTATTAATGCACAAAAATGCTTTATTAATTCCTAACCTCAGTTTTAGTGTTAATTTGTTTTTGTTCATGGGACTAGGTCACTTCAACACATTTAATTCTTTATAAATTTCAATTCTACAAGTGTTTAAAATGTGTTAATTAATCTAATTATTTATCAAAAGTAGTGTTTCTCTTGAAGATTAAGAAAAGTGTTATTCTAACATAAAATCATTATAACATGCACTAGAGTTGGACATTTTTTTTAACACTAAAGCCCAAAAATATGAAAAAATTAGCATTTTTTTAGTTCTTATTTGCATGTTATCAGACACCGCACACAAATCGCATGGGCTTGGATGCAATGCGCTTCCCCGTTAAGCGTTTGAGGCGATGAGCCGGTACGTGCCCATCGACGACAACGAGCTTAGCAGAGCGGCCGGGTTGAGGGGATCACAAACCCTCTTCTCCTATGCCTTCCCCTTTCTTCCTTCCCTTCTCTCTCCTCCTTCCCTTCTTTTTGTTGAGACAACAGAAGAACAACAAAATACTTCACGATAATTTCTATTCTGCAGGGGCTAGAGCTCCGTCGTGCCCCTTATATAGGGGAGCCCTTAGTAAGGGCACCAGTGCCCTTACAAGGGGGATCTTACACATAGGACCCCCCACTTTAAAACAAAGCAACAATATTATTTGACATATGTTTGGCGATGTGAACACAACACACGAAAACACGACAGACACATGATGGACACAAAGATGACATGACGAACACCAACACGACAAACAAGAACACAAGAACGCAATAAAACAGCAAACATAAGAAATTATCGAACCCGTACGTGCGTGCTTTACCTGGGGTATGCGAACCCGGGTATTTCACCTTTGCCTTGGTGTGCCAGTTGGGTTGGATGCAACCACCGGGCTTTCGACAACGATGATGGCGTTTCTGAAGACGTCTCTGATGGAGTAAGCTGACGCGCTCCATCAGGGATGAGTGGAGACAATAAAGAAAAACGTAAGGGACGGGGGGCATTCAGATATGGCTTGGCTAGGCGCCCTAAATGGGTGCCTCCCCCCATTAATGAGTTTTCATAACCACCCTCAAAATAAAATAGATCTTCCAAAATCCTTTTAGTCTTATGAGTGTGATCTTCTATGCCCATATTCCAGTCTAGTTAATAACTTTAAGGTACCATAATATTTATTCACCAACCTTATTTATTAATTATGTCGACATATAAATTAATTTGTAGAGGTATAATTTTGCCTCATTGATAGGTTAATTTTATAGCCTGTGGGGTGCACATCTGCATCTCGAGTTCTAGAAGATATAGATGATGGAAATATATGCGTCCAACAAGCCAATCACACATTCCATATTTCGTTTTGTGTTCATTAAGAGAATATATTCATTATAGTGCATGTGTGATGCTTATAACGGAGTCCATGAATATATGATCGGACTTAGTGAACTATGAAGAGATTGTAATATGGAGATCACTAACCTTAAGCATGTGTTCTAAATGTTCCTAGTCAAAGGATACACGAGAAGGACATCAAAGTACACGAATATAATAGCAGTATCTAGCACACTCATATGATGAGTATGGCCAGTCCCGTAGCCATAATTGTGGAGACACTAATGATAGATCGTGGGTGCTCTTTAGTGGAAAGAGTTCACTAAATTGATCCATACAAAAAAAAATTCATGAAGCCATATGAGTGTTCAATATTGGATTGTCCGCCATCGATATAAGAGGTGACAGGTTAATGAAGATGATGTGGTGATTTCCTAGGCCAAGGTAATGAAATATCGAGAGAAGACTTCTCCGATGATTTCAAAACGCATGAGTACTTAATTGGATGACCGATTAGGGTTTCATAGTTGACCATACCCTAAGTCAACCTAGGAACCTCAAGTGAATGAGGAATCATATGTACATGGCAGCTGATGATGAACAAGCTCCACGAGTGCACCGACAAACAGTCTTTTTTATCTTCTAGAGCACGAGGTATAGCTTAACACCCTACATGTTGGAGATTCAACCTATCAATTTGATTAAATCAATTTCAATTTAGTTAAGTGATATGATGGTATAGTTAATTAATTCAAAAGGCCATTAAAGGTTATTAGGCCACTCAGGTTGCCAACTAGACTGATATATGGGTCAAGAGGGTCACACACAAATGGCCTTTTGGGCATCTGATATTATGCAATTCATACATGTTTTTGTATAATCATTCATGCATTTATTAGGCAAAATTGGTAAGTTATATTTATATTGCATATTATCATTTTATTATTTAAAATTTCCTAAAAATATAAAATTGTAATTTTGAATTAATTTGACTAAATTTCATGTTTTAAGGTGTTCTAATGGAAAATAGAATGTTCAATGATAAAATTTGGTGAAACTTTCATGACTAAATCAAAAGATATTTGATTTTTCAGAATTTATATAAATTTTTAGGTTAAAAGCGCAAACGAAGGCCCATTAACCACCAGCCATGGCTAACATGGTAGGCGCATCTGCGTTATTTTTCAGAATTTATATAAATTTTTAGGTTAAAAGCGCAAACGAAGGCCCATTAACCACCAGCCATGGCTGACATGGCAGGCGCATCTGCGTGGTGTCATGTCAGCAACTAAGGGAACAAATGGCACGGACGGGGGGGGGGGGGCGCATGGGCTCACGCATATGCAAGATTTAGAGGAGCAATGGGCGAAGAAAAGTTTTCAATATATAATATATGCCTCGTTATTTATAATGAAAAATAATCTTAAAAGCTTCCATATGAGATTAGTCTTTTTACTCGTTTAAGAGCTAAGCTTACCTCCTATTCATTTTTTTTACAGGTCAAAGGTGCATCGATCGGACATTCAAAAAACATTGCGGCTATTATGGACATAGATCTAACGGCAACGGAGGAACCCAACTTAAAAGAGAACATCTAGTGGTCCAAGGATCTATCAATTGGACGGTTTGGGTGCAATCCAACTATAAAGGAGCTAGATCCAACTGCCAGAAAATAATCTTCTTTTAAAGAAAAAGATATAGTATTCCCAGGGTGCATCGATCAGACGGTTGGCTGCCAATCTGACTATTTTTTATTCAGATCTGACAGCCGAGGAGCAATCCGAAAATTAAGAGAAGATCCAATGGTGGAAAGCTATCCCGATCAAGATTATCGGATGATCCGACGGCTGAGGATCGTACAGATCAAAGGAAATTGAGAAAATGGCATAAAAGTCATTAAAAAATCAGAAAAATGCCTAAAAATTGAAAACAAAATTCTAAAGAGGGCATTTTTTATAGGGCCATAACGGTTGACCCGAATGGTTTTTTAACTCGCAATGTTTTTGGTAGTTTGCTTTGATAACTATGTATTTTCTGGCCTATAGAACGTTCATTAAAAGGAAAGAGTTTTTAAAGGATGCAGTTCTTCTACTTTTGTCTGGCTTCTAGCAAATGGCTAGCCGGGGTGAAACAAAGCCCAGGGAGATAATAAGAATTGTGTTTTCATCAAAAGGTTAGTGAATTTCTTCTCTTCACATTTGTCGATTCATGATTGAGTAAGATGCCAAGGCACCAGGCGAAATGTACGGGTCCATGAAGATATGAACCTGAAGAGAGCATCACTTGCACAGAGGTGAAAGCAAGGCTAGATAAAGAATAGATTTTTTTTTAATAATTTTATTATAATAAATTTAGGTTTAGACAAATATCCCTAATTTAAGCCCCCACTTAGAGCTTTATGTTCTTGATCTATGAAAGGAGATAAATACATAAAGATAATTCCATCAACCTTCTCATCTTTCCATATTCTTAAAGTAATCCTAATTTAAATCTAGATACCTTTCCTCCCTGTGGATCGATCCTTTCTCACTCTATATTAGAATATTTAGTGATTAAGGAGTACTAAATATATTGTATAAGTTGATTTGCCTAAAAAGACGCATTATAAACACATAAAAATCTACATATTGTCATTGAAGTATACACTTAAGTTTTCGTGGTTTTTATGAAAAAGGGAAGGCCATGAACAAAATTCACCCAGGCCAGAATTTTTCTGGGGCCTTCCTCTTCTTCTCTCTTCCCCCACACCACCTCTACACTCCTGATGCGATCAGAATGCTATAATGAAGACGACAGAGATTGAACAAGGTTGTCATCGACAAGGAGGAGATCTGACGTGCTAAGGACCACGTGGATACTTCTAGAGGCTGCACATAGGAGAAACTCCACACGACTCATATGAGTATAAAAGGAATTACAGATGTGATCTATGCCAAGATAATTAGTTTAATTATTTTTAATGATGTTCTTCAATTCCGTTTAAGTCTTCCGCTATGAATGTTTTGACTTTCTTATCCAACAATAGAGTCATCTTTAAACTCTTTTATGGAAATTTTGCTATCATTGACTTCCGGTATGGTTAATCGTCAAACCCTAATCAATCATTTGGTTAGTACTATTGCATAATAAGGATCATTGAAGAATGTCTTTTCCAATATCCTTACTACGCTGGAAGGATATTAGTACATGATCTTCCATGAGTCAATTTACTCTTATACTTAAGGCAGATGATACCATCATGACAACTCAATTATCTCCGCAGACTTCTTACTCTATCCAAGTTGTGACTTGTTTGAATCCCAAGGTAAGACACTCGTAAGTGGTAGTCAAAACAAAGTTTTCCATGCATGAGATTTCTTAGGCTTTTAAGGACAACATGTCACTTATACAATTGTGACATGAATCAACCTGATTCATGTTTAGGTATTATATCATTCAGATATTCATAGAGATCAATTTGATGAAATCTTTCTCCAAATACCACCCCAATTCGTCCTTAGTGTCTCCACAATATCTGCCATAGAATCAATCGTACTTATCGTATAAGCAGGGCCATACATTATTATTCTATTTGGATAACTCAATGTCTATCTGGACTATCCGTTGAATTTGGTTATTTAGAATACATTCTTAAAGATTGGCAATCACTATATTATGATCCCATTATAATTCACTTGGCCATTGACTACATAACACATTCATGGGTTTTATTATAAATGTGAGTCTCAACTAATAATGAACTAATATTTTATTCAATGCACCTAAGTAGAAACATGGTGGTCTGATTTGGCTTGATGACTACATATTACCTATAAATGGAGTTATGGGCAAGAATATATTCAAATGATAATTTTTATACATCAGATAAAATTAGAATGAAAAATCAGGTTTTGAGGATTAAATTTGCCCTAAGTCATTCATTAGTCTCACACAAATGGTAAATGTATGTCGAGAAAGCTTAGCTAGAACTCTATATCTTCTTGGGCATGTTGCATCACTTAGTACCCCATAGGCTAGAATGTCAAACTGTTAATTGGGTTAAATTGATCATTGAAAATGTACTTAAATAATAAGATTCCAGATAAATATATTAGGATGCTAATGTTATTAATTAGAATGATACATAGGTCTCCAAAGTTGCACACACAAGATTTGTAGAAGTTGGTTGATATATTTGAAGTATACGGGCATTAGTGGAAACTTCCATAATAAGTATATCTGTATTGAGCAACCATTGTAGGTGCCAATGCCAACCTGATTTTGTTACCCCCCTGCTCTCTTCCTTCTCTAAATCTCACTTGTTTTATTGCCACTAGATACCGATAAGATATAGCAGATCTTCAAAGAAGATTGAATACGATAAGGTAGAGATCTATTGGCACATTCATTTAGTTAATCAATATAAAAACCACTGCACTCATCTGAACACTGAATATAATTTTCTGGTGGAGTTAAGTGAGAGTAGAATCAGTTCTATAGCAGGTGATAACATTATCTACAATTAACTTGATCAATTCTAAATTTTCATATTTGTGCAATCAAATTTGAAATTAGAAACTCAATCGAAGCCATTTTTTATTAGCAAGAACATGGTGCCGAGTACAACAAACCTAAGGTTTATGCTCGTAGATCAATCCAGCCATGCGATGAACGCCACCTAGGAATTTCATGTCTGTAAGGTTGAGTGTTTATAAGAGTTGATAGGTGTGGCGAGCGTAATTTATTAATTACTCACGGACCCTACTTGCCCATGCCCATGACACAAAGGAAGAATATATAATAGTGATACTGCTGCATGTTGTGATGGAGACCTCAAGCGCCAGGAGCTCATTCTTGTCCCCTATAGTTGGTGATGTGAAAAGCAGGTGTTATACGCGCACTCATTAGGTGTCATGGTTGAGCTGCGCAAAGGTTACAACATCTACGTGGGATGCCATGCACTCGTGTCTCCAGCATCCCATGAGATACGCCACTCGTAGGGCCTTCAGATGCACGAGTCTAGTGTGTGTAGAGAGCTGACAGGCTAAGTCACTCGATGTGATGGCTGCCTATCGTCTCACGGGGAAGACCCAGTCAAGTAGTATAGATGGAATATTGCAAGAGCATACTGCATTTTTTGCGAGGGCATCTAACGTTTGTCTCCTCTTTCACAGTTGCTGGCAAATGCTGGTAAGGCAAGTGCAAAACTACATGATATCTCACCATACATTCTATATACATTACTCGAAGCACGAGCCTGCACAAAGAATATAAACTAAGAACTATGGGTCTGATTCGATGATCATACGGTGAAGGTTTCACTCCTCAAAGAGGAGCAATCAAAGCCATCAAATATAACACCAAGTTCTATGTAGGGGTGATAGTGGGTTGTAGAGACATCAGTTTTACGTATCTTGTTATAGTGAATGAAGAATAACAAGTGGGAGTAAGTAGACACCTTATACTCATATTACGCTCTTGAAATTTTGTGCTCCTTGAACTTTCTTATTCACCTCCTTAAAATTTTAAGGTTAATAATGCCCAAAATAGTTATACTGGTTCCAGCCACTATGTCATTTCTTTATAATTTTTCCTTGTTTCCAGAGTGAAAGTTGTCTAAATAAAGGAAATGTCAAATAGAAAATTCAAGATATTATCGCATATAATTAGGATTGGCTTATTTTGTGAATAAAAAACTGGCAAAACTAAAATAGTAATTAGGGATTTGTTATATGTGCAACATGATGAGATTATTCAATGTTTTTCTTATAATATTTTTATTTCTTGTGAAATGAAAATTTCCACTGAAATCATTGAGCAACTTAAAAACTTATAATATTTCAAAAAAATTGACACTTAAGTTTCAGCATATCTTAAATAAAATTATGAATGGTTTAACATTGATATGTTTTATAAATTTCAACATTTATATGTGTAGTTCATTTATTTTTAGCACAAAAGTGGAAAATTCTCCATTAAATAATGTACTATTTGTTAATTGTTTGGTTCCATTATTTCTTGTAAAATTCATAGTGAATAATTCATTGGGATATAAAACATTGTGATGTTGAGTTATATTGGATAGTTTCAACTTGTGTCCTAAAGACAACATAATTATGCACGTTGTTTGAATTAACAGGGGCCACAATCATCATGGTAAATATGTTGTTTCATTGCATTTTTAGTGTTTCTATCAAAGTGTAGAAACACAATATTGAGAAATCGGAGAAGAATATTATAGAAAACAAGGCTTTGAAAGTCGTATAATGAAATTTGTATGGAATTCGAAAGATACATATATCTCATGAGCAGGTTTCTATCTACGAAAGAAAATGAAAGTGAAATATGTTATTATATCTTAAAAATAGTTATCCCATCACGACTATTGACGCAGATGGTCCATGGATGCTAAGTGATGCGTACGATCAATACCGTTTTTTAATACTATCCTATTACTTTAATAGAATCCGCTAAAATAATGGAAAAAGGTTTCAGAAAAATAATTATGTTGGCAAGGTCTGGAATTGTATGGAAAATGTTTTCAAATACTATCGTATCACTTCAATAGAATAGGTTATAGTTTCCCTCGTGACGAAATTTTAGGTTATTAATCGTTTCATCAGCAGACGATTAATATGGTTCGATCATTCTTGATTCATTTTTCTTAGGTGCACAAAGGGAAGCTTGTGCCTTTGAGAGATATATCAGAAGCAACATTCGTGTTGAGACTTTGTCATTAGATTCTCAGGGGCTTAAAAGTTCTGTCCCAAATTTTCGTTTATCTATTGATATATTACATTTCATTAAAAGAGGAATAAACCCTACACATATTTTCCCTTTTATGATACCGATGAGTAATAACGGTACAGTACTGAGTATGCTTCTTACTTATCGTATCTCTGTGACCATCTTTTCGTCCTGAACCATGTTAAGTTTATCAACATGAAGGATGTGAAATCCGAGTGCAAGGATGGTCGCGGACGATACTTTCTGCAATTCTACTCTGCCTCTTTACATTCTTAATAAAAATCCCAGCCGATCCTTATCGTCACCTCATCTGGTTCTGCGTCTCGTCCTGTTTTGAGCTCCATTCCTACTCAAAACTTCCATTATCATCAAATTGCGAGCGCAACGATGCGGGACCATGACAACGTATGTTTCATCACCATTTTTTGTAAGTTATATGTATGTATCTCTCACGATCATTCTCATTCTCTGTCAATTATTCTCTCTCTATCTCTACATCTCTCTCTTTCTCTCTCCCACCCCTTTGATTCGCTCCCTCGCGCGCCATACGACGTAGCGTTGCCGGATATTTTGTGGTTTTCCTACTTGGTTTTAAGGAATAAAATTGCAACGGTTTATTCTTAGGAATAAGTGGTTAGAGGACACGGCTCCCATATGCATACACGAAGCGCTAATGTTATTGCCTGACAGACAAAGTGCAAAACCTAATTGAAAGAGTGATCACAAAAATGCAAACCTCACAATGAGAAAATTTACTGATGACCTGCAATCAGGTAAAATATATACGGTGAAGCAACAGATTTATAGGTAAGGTAAACATTTGAAAGGCAAGTTCTGGAATCGTCATGAATAGGGGTTTTATTTTTGTGTTAGAATGCATGATTTGGTATGCAATAATAATAGAAATATTTATAGGTGGTTTAACCATTCGAAAGGCTCAATGAGCCTTGATTGAATTGAGAAAGTCAAAAGATGACTTTGATGTGATTCCATATTGAGGCGCATGATACATACCAAGGATAGATAGTAATCTTATTACATGTATTGATCGAACACAAAAGCATCTACATCAACCGTGAATGGGTCATGCTATCCATCAACCTTGAATATTGAACCAAGCATCTACATCAAATGTTCTACTTTCTCCCTCCACCCGTCCCACTTTATCCACTCTACGCTTTCTTCTCATCCAGGAAGAGATGGTTGCCCTGTAACAAGCAAATCGTTGCTAATGGAACCGTTATGTAAAGAAGTTAAAATTATCAGTACTTTCCCGATATAATTCTACTATATTATATAATTTGAAAAAAAAAATCAATAGAATTCTGAAAATAAATTATCAAAAATAAAGTAATACTGGTTAAATATCATTTTAACTATAGATACCATATAGTGTTAAATTTGCTGACCGGGGGGGCCTTGCTCCTGGTTAAGTCCTTGAGTGGCAGGTGCTTGTGCAGTAGAGGATTCCACACCTTCCGGCAGGCTTTCAGTGGCGATTCCCTCCGTAAGTGACACAGATAGGGCTTCGTAGAGTGGCGAAAGAGTGTCAGAGAGAAGGGCAAGTCTTTCTCTGCTTCGCCCACGGCCGTAATCCTCAAGGAACGCCTTGAGAGACGGCCAGTCAAAGTGTGCCAAGCTACCCCAGTTGAAAAAACAAAAGGAACACTAATCAATAAGAAGAGCAAGCCCAATCAATAAAAAGAAAAGGCAATGTTAGAAATAAAGGGTTGAAGGGCGAAGAATTGAAGAAATAATGCAGACACAAGGAGAATACGCACCTCCCGACGACTACCTCCTCTGGGTTTTCGCTGTCGCTAAAATTCACTTGAACCCTGGCGTGATCGAACTTCCCTACTTCCCCGTGCAACGACATATGAATCCTGTAGTTAGCTGCACCACCAAAAGAAAGATATAACAACTGAAGGCCGCGTGAGAAGACGCCATTAGGGTTCGACCTCTAACACGTTGACGACTGGTTTACTCTTTGTTATGACGTTGTCAATGCCATTGACAATGACATTGAAGAACTTGTTTGAAGCCCGGGTAAGAAAATGTCATTTAGGGTTTTTGTCATAATGTCGTCAATGTCATAATCAATGGCAGTTGACCCTTTCCTGGCTGTGAAATCCACTCCATTGACGCATATACTGACAATGTCACATCTGTTCAACCACCCTCGAACCGTCAGCATCATAGGGTAAATGAGTTGACCTTGATGGTGGTAAACCCCAAAAGACACCTCGACGACTAGGGTATGATGACTACAGTGCCAAAGCCCAGCAAGAAGACAACACTAGTGTTGGACATTGTAAATTTTGACAACGTCGTCAAGTCAATCGCAGTTGACCCCTGATTTTGGACGTTGCCAATGTCATATAACTTCAACCAAATTCGTCAATGTTGTCGTCGCCAGTATGGTAAACGTTAGTAAATCAGTCAACGGTGGATAACCCTTGAAGAGACCTTTGATATTAGTGTTTGATGACTACGGTGCAGAAGCATCAGTACTAGGGCTTGACAACTAGTTGACTCTTTGTTGATGAGCCCAATGTCATCCTTGACAACAGATGACCTCGGTCTGGCTAGTGAGTCATCCCGTTGACAATGTGACACTTACTCCACAACCCTTAAACCGTAAATGTCAACGTTTGTCAATGAGTTGACGTTGAAGATGAAGAATCCTGGCACAGACTGATGACGAAGAAGAGTGGTCATGATCTTTACAAGAGGAGAGGACGAAAACTAGACAAGATCTGCAGAAGGATGACACCCAGACTTGCTTTGGGTTGACGATGACAATTTCAAGATAGTGTTTACGTACCGCAGCCATGAACGATATCTCGTAGGACTTTGCAGGAATCGTCGCAGGGTGGCTCGGGCTGACGCAGCCAGGAAGTGCCAATTGGAGGGTTACCAAATATTCTATTTGCGAGAGAGCTACCCTCGTTGTTGGAAGGTTTAAGACCAAACAACCGAGAGAGAAAATCTATGTCAATATCATGGAGGTTGACTCTACCGTCACTGCTCTCGCCGATGTTATGTACAACCCCGCTACTCTCGCCGATGTTATGCACACCATCACTGCTCTGGCCGATGTTATGCATACCAACACCGCTCTGGCCGATGTTATGCACACCATCACTGCTCTGGCCGATGTTATACACACCATCACTGCTCTGGCCAATGTTATGGATACCAACACTGCTCTGGCCGATGTTATGCACACCATCACTGCTCTGGCCGATGTTATGCATACCAACACTGCTCTGACCGATGTTATACACACCATCGCTGCTCTGGCCAATGTTATGGATACCAACACTGCTCTGGCCGATGTTATGCATACCAACACTGCTCTGGTCGATGTTATGCACACCAACACTGCTCTGGTCGATGTTATGCACACCAACACTGCTCTGGTCGATGTTATGCACACCAACACTGCTCTCGCCGATGTGTGGATCGACACTACTCTGGACGATGCTATAGATAACACCGCCGCTCTGGTCGATGTTATGTACACCGACGCTGCTCTGGCCGAAGTGATGTACAATATCCCTGCTGTCGCCGATGTTATGTACACCGACGCTGCTCTCGCCGATGTTATGTACACCGACGCTGCTATAGCCGATGTTATGCACTCCAATACTGCTCTCTCTGATGATTTGGACGTTGTTGGGAGGGTTGCTTTCAACGAGGCAGATGTTCACCTCTGGTTGGACGCTTGCGTTGGGCTCTAAGATCGTCTGTCCTTCGCCGTCGACGCCAGCAATGGGTTGGCCCAGTTCAGCGAGGATGTTGGGAGAGTTGGCCCAGAACTGGAGTTCGTCATCAGAGAAAATAATGCCAAAGTCGTTTTGAATGGGAGCAGGAGGGAGATTGTCCATGATGAAGCAGTGGTTTGAGAGGGTGCAACTATCGCAGTGGAGAAGGAAGGTTGATATAGGGCGAGAGAGGGCCGGGCAGAGAAGTTGAGAGCCGTTCGGGGCCTGCAACTTTTGGAGATATTGCCCTCTCCGTCTTCTTTAGAACGTCGCGAGCAACCGCAAGGGCAGTGTGCTCTTAGGGTTTCTATCGTCAGTGACTGAGCCCTATCTTGTTTGAAAATCGTCAGTGATACTCACGACAGCGTAGTGTTGCTGTAAGGGGAATAAATCAGACGTCTCCTGACGATTTCTCTTTTCCTGTTCTGGACTTCTGGGTGTCACAATTTAATGGGTTTTGATGCGTCTTATCCAGCTGTCTCAACTCCTCTTAAAAATTATTAAAGAGGTTTAATTGTGGGTCGCCCGTAGTTCTTCTATTGTGCATTGGTAAAATAAATTATATAAATCAAAGTGTTGAAGAATACAGATGGAATAAATCTCATATAAAGGCAAGCCAGACAAGTTAATCATAGGTGATGAGTAACTTACGCGAGTGAACTGGAGATGTCAATTATTTCGAATTTCAGCCAAGATTTAAAAATATTGAAAATAGAAAATAGAAAATAGAGTCCTTCGAGATAAGAAAAAAAGAACGTTGATGAGCGAGCGTTGAAGTTCCAGAACGACAACATCTATTTTCTATTTTCAATATTTTAAAACCTCTGTTGAAATTCGAAATGATTGAAATCTTATCCAGTTCATTCGCGGAGATGGGAAAAAAGGAACGTTGATAAGCGAACATTTAAGTTCCAGAGCAATGACTTCTATAATCATGTATAAACTGTATATTACAAATTTAGAAAATCGAAACTGAATATGATGACAACTAAATAATAAGCACAGTGCGAAAAAACCTTTTGAAGATAACAAAGCTCGCATTACAAGTGTTGTGGTGATGCGTTAGTTTTATACCACAACACTACTACTGTATCCTTTTTCACCTAAAAAAATTAAGAATCTTGACTGTTACTTTCGTTCATTGCCATTTTATTTATCCCCCTGGCATGGTTATATTATTCTAAGATTCTGAAATAGGTAAGAGATCTACTCCTGGCTTCTATTATAACTAATATTTTCCGAATGCATAGTGAAATATCTGTGATAATGGCGAATGTAAAATTCGTATATTTAAAGCTTTCATAACAGCTCTACTCATTTATCAAATTTCAATAATTTAAAATTCAAATAATAAATAACCTCGCCTGTGTGGAGACCTATCATGCTGACACAAATTGGTGGACACATAGTTGACCCGTTGATGCATGTACCATCCAGTCTGGAGTACCAAGTTATACGTCTCAGTAATATACCAACGACTTTTATCATAAGACACATCATTTTTTCTCTCCCCATTAACGAACACTGTTAGTTTTCTATTGAAAGGTTTGTCATAAAAACTAACGCATTATTGAAAAGTTTACATCTTTGTTAATACGAGGCTGAATTAGGTCTTCTCATTATTTTTAATTTAAATAATTAGAATCGCATTGGTATTTCCTCTATCTTTTTTCTTGAGTTAATTATAGATTGTCTTGAATTTCAATAGTCCATCCTCTCCTTTATCTATTGAATAGCTCTTAGCTTGATACTCGGTATATATATATATATATATATATATATATATATATATATATATATATATATATAGGTTCTATAAATCGTACTTGTCATGTATAGGTATTATATAAATAGTAGATTGGTTGAGAATTTGGAGGGCAGATGGCAATTTTAATAGAAGATTTGGATATCCCCTAAATCCATCAAGGTAATGTAATTTATCTAGAGCCTCACATTATGTATCCTATCAGTAATCGAGGGTACAATACCTAAAACCCCACCAGTACGGCCATAACACATTCTTGTATTCCTCTTCTATGCTAATGTTTTTAATAGGCGTATACTTTATTCTCAACCACCCAATTTTACATGGATTAGTTGTTAAATTGGTCGAAGTCCTAATTTAAATGTGTAGAAGCACTTGTTGACGGTTTGATCTAAGATAGTTTAATATCTAAGTGATTTTACAAGACATCCATGAAAATATATACTTATAAACTTTTAATGTTTCAGAAGATGAAAATTTGTGACAAAATAAAGATCCCACGATGTCACAATAAAATTTTAACTCATAATTAATGTGTAAAAATTATATTTTCAAGTAGATTAGTATGTAATAATGACAATGTAAATAAAGCAATGATCCCATGTTTTCTTCTAATTCATACATTTCAATTTAACTTACTGTAATATTACTATGAACTTAAACTCTCATTATAATTTTTTGACATATAATGCTTGATTCATATATGCAACTAATCAAATAGAATCCTCACATCAGATTGTTAACTTTTATACTCAAAGTATCGACCAACTATTGAAATTGGGTGGTACAATTTTGAGTTTTTTTCTCTTGGTTCGTTTTCTCATGTGTGAATTCGTTAACTACAGATCAAGGTAAGATCAATATCTTCTCTATAGTAATTTCATAAACTTCCAGCTTCAACTATGGTGTTTTATTAATATAAAATGTACCCAGATTTACATTTTTGGGATATACCGAACTATCATTTAGAAATTAGAAACATATGATGATCTGTAATTAAAATTTTCATTTCAAACACATGAAAAAAGCCTTTAATTCGTTAACATTTGTAGGGTAGCTTCATCTTTTTCTCCTCTTTCTATCCATGCCCACACATATAAATTGAAGCATGGAACTTTCTAAAAACCATTCTTAAACTTGTGTCCTACATTTTTGTGCTCTTTTTTGTAGAGAGTGAGTTTCTTAGGTGCATCAAGCTCCTTCTTAATGTATGAGGAGTGGCAAGAAAGATTAGGGGCAGATTACCGGCAATAGCAAATCACCATGGTCCTCGGAGAACATGAGGTCTGCACAAAGTGTCCACACCTTATTGTATTATTCTCATCATCATTAACTCATACCCATATTATCGTCATATCTTGTTGTCATATCCCATCTTTACACTTTGCAACATATATTAAGTCTTTCAGATCATTGCGTCTTCATCATGTCACCCTCATTATACTTCCTTAAATTATTCCATCATCACATAATATTTTACCTATCTATATATCTCAATATTTATTTATTTATCGATTTAGCTATCTTCTTATCTTATCATGCTCAGTTCATCTTCCATCTCACTCTCTTTCTTGCTCACATCAACACACCATATTTTATTTGTATTACCCTTCAGCTCGTGTATCTCTATTTAAAAATTATTAATTCCCTAATTATCAGTCCACGTGGAGATACTAGCTAGAATTGTCTATGTGAATAAAGGTTTACTTTGATAAACTGAAAAGTACCAAGGATTAGTTAAAACTCTAAAAAAGGTTCACATACTAGACCTAAAATTATATTGCCCCCTATTGGTGAACTCCTTATATATAGTGTCATTAATTATTTTTGTTCAAACACGCACATATAATATACCTCAACCATTGTAATTATTTTTATATAATTATTAATTTCTACCTTAACACTTACCCATTATCATCATTACTGTAAAATGAGGTTCCATATTTGATTATTAAATAAAATTGAATCCATAAAATCTTTCCCTCTCCCTAAGAAAGTTAATTGAACTTAATACCTATGCCCCCGATTGTCTCAGTACAAGAGGGTTCCAGGAACTAAGTTACACCAAAACTGAACTTAGCTCTCGATGAAGAAGTTTACCCGTACATGATTGTTAATCGTATCATACAAAAAAACCTTTCCTATAAACATAAATAATTGATCATCTATACAGGCCATCATTCACCTTTTCCTTTTCATTAATGTTCCTTTAAAATAATGAAACCATTTTGGTCGCTATTAGAACTATGCAAGATACCCATTTTTCTTATTTTATCTCATATTATAGGATAGTAAGGCTCAAATTCTCAATCATGTTAGGAACTCAAATCACTATAATTCCTTATAAAATGGTTATGAATAATCATTTATGATTAATTAAGAATATGTAGAGGATTTTTATTTTAGTTTTGATTTATAAATTTATTGAATCATGTAAATTTCATATATTATATGAAAATTCATCTAAAGATTAACAGGAGTACTAAATTATTAGTATGGCGGGTAAACATATATAAGGATTATAAATATTAAGATTAAAATATAGGCAATAGTTGCCAAGTTTGTTGCATTCAGTAGCTCGGTCATTCAGAAAATAAGCAATTTGTCGAGTTTATTACGCACTCCTATACATGGATGGTGTATATAAAAAAGACACACTAGAACTACCCCATTAGGTTCCAGATTTTCAAGAATAAAGTGGGCAAGCAAAAGCAGAGGATGAAAAGTTGCGACGCTGGTCTACGGGGAGATATGCTACAAGTGCATGCCAAAAGGAAGCGGTGGGATAGAGTAAGGTACCACTAATCAAGTGTTTACGTAAGCAGTGCACCAGAAAATAAAAATCTTTGCACCACTCATCAAACTGATTAGTACGCCGACAGACTCTATCAGTTCCATGTTCACATGTAGAGGATTGGGATTCATGGATGTGGAAGTCAATTTTCTACGTCATTACTAGGTCTCTTTCTGCCTATCTTGGGATTCTATTCAACAATTTTTGATTAAATATCTTTCTGTTTCTGTTACAGAAACCTAGTGTAACAATATTTTTATTGACTTGGAAGATTATGATTTGCAATCTTTTCCACGAGATTTTAGGTTTAAAATTTTCCAAAAAGTGAGGGTAAATAATGGTATCATGTATTTTTCGAATTTTTAAACTTTTCCCAATTTTCTACATCTTTCCTTTGCCACGAGACTGATGAGGTTCATCTTTGTTTAACTCCTCTTTGTAGCAAACCTACTATCGTTCTAATTCTTCGTCAAGTTGATCTTTGACTGCTTCTAATTATGAACCCCTCTAGGAACCTTTTAGTACTTCACCGTTTCCTAAGCCAACGTATGATTGATTCATACTAAGGTTACATAATCATGAATGTGAAGGTGGTTTGGTGATATATGTCACAATTATATGATGTTTTGTAGATAATAGACAGTTGAGAAGTAAGCTTCCAACATAATTCATCTTTTTTATTTCCAAAGTATGGATTTATTATCTAATCTAGCTGCATGGAAACTATCAACTATCTCAAGGAACGATCTCGTGTCAAAAAAGTTTCATAGACATACTTTGTTTTCTAAATAATATTATCAATTGTCATATGTGACATCTGAATTGTATTTTTCCAATGTGATGAAACATCTAAAGGATAAGGAGCACTCTGTTGTGTATCATAACTCCTCATTCACACCTACTATGTGGTGCTGGTCAATAGAGTCTGTTGCAAGACAAGTTAAAAATGTTTTTTTGTGTTCCTCTAGTATTATGCACGACAAGGTCGTAATATTATAAGGCAAAAAATTATGATTAAAAGATCCTCTTGAAGATGAGGTCTATATTGAGTAAATGGATGAAGACAAGGATTCCACGCAGCAGAAGACACGTAATGGAATCCAAGTAGCCTCATTAAAACCATGAAACAATGTACCTTTGCAAGGATCGCATCCGTGATTTCTTGGATCCCAGAGTGAGACGAGTCGAGCTGCTCAAGTCTGCAGCCTCCAGACTTATCCATGGGATCCTCGGCACGTCGAATCTCCTCTTTCTCATTGACGAGCCCCGTTCAGTATCTGTCATCGTATCGGGATGGAGAAGGGGTATGGGGATAGTGGAGAAAAAGGGGAAAGGCCCCTAAATAATTCTGGCCTGGGTGAATTTTGTTCAGGGCCTTCCTCTATTTATACTAAGTGGGTATTTTTCATAAAACCCCCAAAACTTATGTATATCTTTCAATGTCCAAAAGACCACTTGCGTGTGACCCTCGAGACCCATGTATCAGTCTAGTTAACGACTCCAGCGGCCCAATAACCTTTATTGGCCTTCCAAATTAATTAACTATATCAACATATAGCTTAATTAATGTTGGATCAATTTAACCGAATCGATAGGTCGAGTCTCCAACACGTGGGTGCCAAGCTACACCTCGTGCTCTAGAAGATATAAAAGAGTGTATATCGACTCACTCATGCAAACTGTTCCTCATCGGTTACCGTGTACATATAATCCCTCATCCATTTGATGCTCCTTGGACGACTTAGGGTATGGTCAACTATCAAACCTTAATTGGTCATCCGAGTTAGTACTAATGCATTCGGAAATCATCGGTGAACTCTTCTCTGATATATTCCTTCCTTGGCCAAGGACTTCATCGTATCGTCTTCCTTGAGCTGTCAACTCTTAAAACGAGGGTGAACAATCCCATCTTGACCACTCAATCATCTTTGTGAACCTCTTAATGAACCCAAACTTAGAATATTTGGAATCCCATGGTTCGAGACTCGTTTGCCATAGTCAATGTGCAACCGTCCGTCCACAAGACGTCTTTGGTGTCTGAGGTCTAAGGACCACTTACACAATCGTGATGTGAATCGACCTGATTCACAGTTTGATATAATTCCATTCAGGGGTTTGTACGGATCAATTCAGTGAACTCTTTCCACTAAAGAGCACCCACTATCTATCCTTCATGTCTCCACCCTAATGGCTATGGGGCTGACCATACTCATCATATGAGGGAAACTAGATAGTGCTTTTCTATCCGGATACTTCGATGTCCTTCTCATGTATCCATTGAATAGGAATATTTAGAAGACATGCTTAAATATTAGTGATCTCCATATTACGATCTCGTCATAATTCACTAAGTCCGATCATGTATTAATGGACTTCATTATAAGCATCACACGTGCACTATAATGAATATATTGTATTAATGAACATTGAACGAGATGTAGAATGTGTGATTGGCCCGCTGGCCACATATATTTCACTCATTACCTTGAGTTGATTGAAACAGAATTTCACGTCATGATAAATTACTCATGCTATTATCAGAACCAGAAAACTTAGTGTACAAATTTGTCTTTGTCATTTGATTAAATACTAGAACCATCAGTTTTCAAAAGATTATGTCAACTATACATGTAAAATATACAATATATTATTCATCATAACTACTCGATAGATAACATCAAACTACAGATATTATGTTTCTAATATAATTTTAATATTATCAATAATATCAAACTACATCAAAAACCTACACCTTCATACTTCTGTTTTACAACTTATTTCTAGGTTTGCAGTTGTATTATTCACTATTTAAGGATAAAATGAGTCATTTATAATTTACTTTCCTAAGCTATGTTTTAAAGTATTTTATTGATTTTTTGGGCAAACCCACTTGACTCCTTAGAGTCAAGTGGATTTCTCACATCTTCTAATATGGCCTATAATATATTGTAATATAATTTTAATATGGCCAATAACATCAAAACACATCAATAAAACTACAACTTTATACTTCTCTTCAACCACTTATTTTTAGGTTTGCCATTGTAATTCACCGTTTAAGGGTAAAATGAGGGATTTATGATCTACTTTCCAAAGCTCTATTGTATAATATTTTATAATTTTTGTTAAACTTACTGATGGAGAGCATCAAGACGACGCCAATGAGTCATCAACGGAGCCGTCATCGCCGTCATCAGCATCGACAACCACCCCAGGTAGAGCACGTCCACAGGCGCATCATTATTTTTTGTCTTCGTTTCGTATCGGTTTTCATTGTCTTTTTCGTCTTTCACGTCATTTCATTTCCTATGTCATTTAGTTGTGTTTTAAAAAGGGGGGGTCATTTATTGGACTCCCCTTGTTGGACCCTTTAAAAGGGGCCTATCATGGTCCTATATAAGGCCATGATGGCCCCCACGTTCTTTTTTCAGATCTGTCTTTGTGGAAGTTGTGTTTTTTTCAGTTATCAGATCTCACGTCTGAAGAGAAGAAGAAAAAGAAGAAGAAATAGAGGAGGAAGAAAAGAACGAGGAAGAAGAGAGACAGAGCTCTGAGTGCACACTTGAGTTGCAACACCAAGCTCATCAACGACGGTCCTCCGTCGACCCCGTGCATCACCACACGAAGAAGCCAGTTCATTCGTCGATCGGTGACACTCGGAAGAATCACCGTCTACTTACGATGCAACGTGCGGCTACGTCAACGCTCACACACGAGGAACCCCTCCACGCCCACTTGACCCACCACGGTGAGTCTCGCAACGAATGCCCCACAACGAGACCCACGGACTGCATGGAGTTCCGCCGCAACCGGTCAAACCCTCTCCGGGTATTCTCTGCTATGACCGCTATCGCAAGAGGTCTTCTGCGATGCGGTGAACCATCGTGCAGGTCCTGTCGCCCCCCTCCAAAAGTTGAATCCTTGCCGCTGGCCTGGCTACCGGATGATAGTCCTTTGTGGATACTTTGAAGGAGTATCTATCGCACCAACGAGCGCCGAAAGCCCCTTCATTGACGACTACCACCCCTCTACGTGGTGCCATTCCCATTGCATCAAGATCAATCGACCATCGGACGTACACGCACAGCCCTCTGGTGATACCGTTGGAACATCTTGTGGCGTGAAGTAGTCTATCAACTGAGTCAACAACGGGACTTCCATCAATCCTACATCAGAACAGTTAATTTCTACCTCCACTTAACGCCCGTCGCACTCCCGGGCCTGAGGCTGTTTATGCGGTACTCTATTGCTGCCGGACGCCCACACACTGCCGCTACGACATCCTCGCCTACTCGTCTTCGCTCTTCGACTCTTCACTTCAGTACCGCCTGTCAAGTTACACTGGGCTCGCCTCCGGCATCTCTCCACTGCACTTGCCCACACCGGCCCGTGCACTAACAAATTCTCTGGCGAGGAACGCCCTGTCAACGAGGTACGCCGTTCCCCTTGCTCGTCAGTTATATTACGTCTTTTAGTATATTTTTTACTACACTCCACCACACTCGGGTTAGGTTATGTGAGAGAGAATCACTATGAGAAAACTGTGAAATGAGTGTCTTCCTAGATACGGGTTGAGCCTGTCCATTACATGCGAGCCTCTACGAATTTGTTCCATTTGGTGCCATGGTCGCCGACGTCACTCCGACGAGGGTCAGAAGGTTACTGTCATCATCCACGGTAGTCCGCCTCGGAGCTCGAAACTCGGCATCTTCCCCACTCGTCGGCCCTGCAGGTACAATCCACCTAGGACATACACATCACGTAATTGCATTTACCTAGCGATTCTACCCGTCGGACTACACCATCGACGACGTCCGACATCACTTGCCCCACTTGACTTATGAGAGGCAAGTGGATTTTTCACATCCTCTAATATTATTGATAGAATGTTTGTAATAGCATTTGAAGATTACCGATAACATCAATTTACACCAAGAAAACTACACCTTTATACTTCTCTTTCACCACTTATTTTTAGATTTATATTTTTACTATTCGCCATTGAAGGATAAAATGAGGCATCTATGATATCCTTTCCTAAGCCATATTTTTAAGTTTTCTATTGATTTTTAAACAAACCCCACTGGACTCCTTAGAGTCAAGTAGATTTTTCATATCTTCTTGGAGTTTTAGTTGAAATTCAGGACTTATGTTAATAAAGTGGTGAATTTATGATAGAAATGGAAGATAGGGAGAATCCCATGCCATCTTCTAGATGATAAGAATATGCCCAATACACTAGAAGCTCACTCTAGAAGCCCATTTAACCTTTTTTTATAATTGAGTCAACTAAAGGAAATAATTTTGGAACTAACCCACAATTAGAATTTGAAAGGCCTAATTCAACTCTGGAAAGGTGGGAACATGGATCCACCTGCAAATCAAGTACTCATAGCCTTCAAAAATCTTGGAATTAAATTATGGCTGGGAGGGTTCGGGCATAGTTCGTATTTCCGCATAAATTTAAAAATGAAAATTTAACCCTATTTTATGGTTTGTCAACTATTTATAAATAATGAATGAGCTTAAAAATTATACCTCAGAAGTTATAGTTAGAAAACTATTAATGTAGTATGGTATAATACTAATAATTCTGGGAATATTAGACTTATAAAGCAGAATTTAGGTTAAATAAGTCATTTTAGGGATCTGATTTATGCAACAGTATTTATAATTTTTTTCTTACTTAGAATACAGTAAGGGTTGAATCCATCTGGAGCAGGTAATGAGAGAGTAAATTTCATTATAAATATACTAAAAAAATAATTCTTTTAGCTGATTTTTTTATTTTTCTCCTAGACTTGGTGAGTATTTTCTAAATAGGAAAAATCAATGTAATGAATGCAAACTAGTCAAAGCTATTTTAAATAAATAGAATACATATTTATTATGTGTTAGATATGATATAATAATTAAATGTTATTTTTATAGGAATTTTTTGAGAATTTTAAGGGCAAGAAAAAAAATTTAACATTGAACAAAACCTTCAGTCCACACTAGTGTTCGCCCATCCTGATACCGGTACCAGATGCCAATATCGGGACAGATGCTATATCAGATACCTAAAAGGCAATTTCTAGTATCCGTTCTTTTTGATATCCAGATATTGGATATCGGTTGCTACAGTGCCGATATCTGATACCGATATCGGCCTCGATGTCGGCATCCGTCTCTGTCTCAAGGGGGAGGATGACGACATCAGATATCAGGTGTGGGTATCGATTTTCGACATCCACATCGAAAGGATACTTAAAAATTCTATTAACTTATACGTGTTCAGCGAAAACATGGGCAAGAGCGTAATAAGTGAGGTTTTCGATTGTTTACGCATCTCGTTTAATATATACAGCCAAATATTTTTAATTTCTTCCACATGGGATAACAGGATTTGGGTTTGGTGTTAAACTACGAATCCCTTTATCCCATATGGAGGAAAATAGAACTTTTTACTTCTATTTATTGGACGATGTATTATTATATTAAATAATAAACAAATATGAGGCCATTAAATATGGCAAGTATTGATTAAAATAGCATTTTAACATTTAATGTATAGTCGAACTCATTTAATATATAGAGAGAAAGGTTTCTAATTTCTTCCATGTGGGATAACAGGATTCTGAGTTTACATTACACTTCGAATCCTATTATCCCATATGGAAGAAAATAAAAATTTTGCACTCTATATATTAACTGAGATTGAAATAGATTAAAACCATTCAATACTAATGTACGTAAGTCATAGATTGATATGAAAATCGTATTTTTTACTATCGACACCAGTTTTGACATCCGGATACCGGTTCTGATACCCGGATATCAAAAATCGATATCCGCCATCCAGTATCCGTCGCGTCCCTCTACCTACGATATCCGGTACCGATATCCGTCTACCCCTCAGAGATGGATATCGTCCGATATCTGATATCCGATATCCGGCAGCGTCCTATTTTTTCCCGGATATCAGATATCGGTTGTCCGATACCGGATGACGGACGGATATTAGTTGGGCAAACCCTACTCCACACTCTATTGGGTAGGTAGTAGACTGAAAACTTTGTAACTTTTTCTGCAAGAGGAATTTTTCAGTTTTGTTTGATATTTTGGGAAGCTCAAAGTAAAATCTGTCTACTGCAATGACCTAAAAAATTGGGTTAAATAAGTTTAAACATTCAGAATATCACACAAATCTTGTTGTCACTTCCCTCAAGGACCAAGTGGCGCTATTTCTCCAAGAAGCTTGACCACATGTGAACTCTCCCACCCAAACTCTTGTAGAAATCTGATTCATTAGGCCTCCCACAGCAAGTTGGTAGCAGAAATCCAAGATGAGATACAAACAAATGGGAGAAGAGAATAAATAGAAGTGCACTAACTCTCCCAACCATTGGATTTAATTCCAAGGGTTTGGAGGGTTAGGATTTCTTGATTTCCAGTCTAGACCCACATTCATCCTTACCAGATTTGAAAATAGGCCTTTCAAGTTCAAAATGTGGTTTAGTTCCACAATTCTTGCCTTTAGTTAATCCACTCTTTAAGGAGGTTTGATTGGGCTTCTAGAGTGGGCTTCTTGTATATTTGGCCTCCACTTATTATCTATTAGATGGCTAAGGTTTCTAAGTCCTCCCATGTGCATCTCAAAATAACTAATTTTTTTATCTAAGTCCTGTTTTTCAAATAAAACTCCAAGGAGTCAACTGGAGTTAGTATTCAAATTCAATAAACTATATTACAATATAGCTTAGGAAAATAAATCATAAATTTTTCATTATACTTAACTGGAGAATAATGCTAGTGCAAATCAAAAATAGGTGGTAAAAAGGAAGTAAAAATACATAAATTGATTTCTCTAATTTGATGTTATCACAAAGAAATAGCAAAAATATATTATAAAATAGATAGATAGAGAATTAAAGGTATACTTCTTTGTAATATTACATTAAACATAAATATGTACGAAATGACTGAAATATTATTTAGTAGTATAGCTTTTTAAAATTTTTCAACTAATATCACCATTTTCAAAGACACATTTATACAGTTCATGGTTAGCAATACAGATTTTATTTTATAATTTTCAATATTAATAGTTTGAGAGTATCATGCATAGAATGGATTAACCAATTCACGTAAAGTTTATTTGATTTGTAAGTTTTTGATATCTGGTATTTTTCCAAAAACTATTTATGATTATTTTTGTGATCGAATCCAACCTGCAGGTGATGTAGATCAGATGAGTTCCATCAGGGCCTTTTTGTTCTAGTCCAACCAAGTGTATTGTAATGATCACAAAAATCCAAACAGATAAGAAGATATCTTACTTGAGTCAAAGTATTACTCATTAAGTTATGTCTAGCTGCAATATGTCTTGCCTCAAAACTATTGTTGGAGGCAAATCTCAAAATTGTTCTTCACTCTTTAATGAAAATATGTGTCTGACGAGCCATTTACACATTCCACATCTCATTTAATGTTTATTAATAGAACATACTCATTATTGTGCATTTGTAACTATTATCATGAAGTCCATTAATACATGATTGGACTTAATTAATTATGATGAGATGAAAATACTTAGACCATTAATCTTTAAGCACGTGTTCTAGAAATTCCTATTCAAAGGATATTCAAGAAGGACATAAAAATATTTAGATTGAATAGCACTATCTAGCCTCACTCATATCATTTGTATGTCCAGTCTCGTAGCCATTAGTGTGGAGACACCAAGGATAGATAGTGGGTGCTCTTTAGTGGAATGAGTTCACTAGATTTATCTATACAAATCCTTGAATGGTATTATACCAAACTATGAATCACGTTGATTCACGTTATAGTTTTGTAAGTGATCATTAGACGCAAGACACCAAAGATGTCATGTGGATGGAAAATTGTACTTTGACTATGACCTAGGAGTCTTTAATCATGGGATTGATAAATAGTCTTAGTTCGGGTGTGTCAAGAAGTTCACAAAGATGATTGAGTATTCAAGATGTGATTGTCCACCCACCATATAACAGGTGACAGCTCAAGGAAGACAATGTGATGAAGTCCTATGCCGAGGTAGTAAAATATCATAGAACAGTTTTCTGATGATTTTCGAACGCATCAGTACTAACTCAGATGCTGAATTAGGGTGTGATAGATACCCGAAGTCATCCTAGGAGAGTCAAGTAAATGAGGGACTCTATGTACACGGTAACCAATGACAAACATGTTCTATGAGTGAGCCAATACACACTATTTTGTATAGTCTAGAGCACGAGGTGTAGCTTGGCACCCCACATGTTTTAGATTTGACCTATCAATAGGGTCAAATCAATGCATTAATTGAGATATATGATGATATGGTTAATTAAACTGGAAGGCTAACAAAGATTGTTGGGCTTCTAGAGTTATTATCTCGATTGATACATGGGTCTAGAGGGTCATACCCAAATGGTCTTATGAACATCGGAAGATATACTTGAGTTTGGGGGATTTTATGAAAAATACCTACTTAGTATAAATAGGGGAAGGCCCAGATTGAAATTCACCAAATACAGAATTGTTAGAGGACCTTCTCATCCACCTCTTTTCCCCCATGGATCATCCCCATTCTCGCCGTGATCGGGACATCTTAATGACGGCGACGGAGGTTGAGCAAATGATGTAACATGACTAACAGGATTGTTCAGATTGTGTTACACAACGTACGTTTGTCCACAAGACAAAATGAAGGGTTGAAATGATGAGTAAATTTAGAAATAACGAGTAAGTAAATCAATCATTGACTTACAAAATGTGCAAGTCAATTGAACAACACGTGACGGGTTTTGTCACGATCAAACTTCCAATAAGTCACGTACTATTAGAAGGGGTCGACTTGGTGGGGAACGAGCTTCGTCCACTAGGGTCCACACCGTCGACGTGAACGAGCGGATCCAGTACCATCAAAGAGAATGTCCTAATGCAATGGTGGTGGCTAAATCCTATAACATCATATTTGCTCGAGGCAGCGGAGCAATCTAAAACCGGCACTGAAGGGGGTAATAGTACTGCAAGAATAAAAGAAATATTGGGGAGTGAATGAGACAGGTAGGTGTTTCTGAGTAACGATGAATCATGATCGTCAATGAAAGATGAAGGAGCTGCGGTTGATGATTGCACAAGCACCACAAGGATCCCTTTTGGCGAACACGGTAGGATTCGTTCACGGCGGATGTTCACAATTCACCTTGTACTGGGCTGATGACATCTTGACGGTGATCGTGTAGGCTGAGGAATGTGATAGAGACCGAGTCAGCACGATGGGCAATATTTGACCAAAGGGGAGGTCTTCGCGGGTTGGCATCAATTTTTGGCCGGAGTCGGAGGCCGCAGCTAGAGTGGGAGGGGAAAATTGCGGTTGAAAAAAAATCCTGGCAAGACTCACGGCGATGCTGGAACACCGAAGAACCGGATGACCTCGTCGTGGAACGCTGAATGACAGTATATCAAGGAGGACGGGGAAATGTCGAATATTTTTTGACTTCGATGAGCGTCGGTCGAAAGTGGAGACGTTGCAGCACAAATTCGTCACTGCCAGCGATGGAGGATCGGCGATCGATAATCTTCGCACTAGGGGAGATCCATCGATTGGTGGACGTTTAACAGAGGAAATATAATCATTCAAGGTGTCCAATCTTCACCATAGTCCGGATCCCATCCATCCCCCGAAAGGAGAGAAGATCACAGAAAAAAATAGAGAGGGAGAGGGGACGAAGGATAATCTTCAGTGTTGAATGACGCCGGCAAGTGAGTTGGCGATGATTTATCGTGGATGGAGCTAGGACGGAGGAGACCAACGAGATAGTTTACCCACAGTGCAGCAGTAGTCTGGATGCTGATAGATCATTGAAATATCGCTCCAATACTTGAATCCGATGGTACAGTCTTCAACACAAGTCTTCTTCGATTTATTCCTTTTCTTCTTTGTCACGGTGGAGAAGAAAATGTAGACGAGAAAGAATTTCACCCCGTTGATGGATGCCAAAGTTCCATTGAGGAGGTATTGATTGACCAAAGAGTTAACACTAGATGCAACCCTCTCAAAAGAAAAGAGGATTTAAGGGCGATGGAACTCCGATGGCGCTTTGAGAAAAGAAACAATGATGCTATATGCTTCTTCCCCTTTCAGACAAAACAAGAACGATGAACAACAAAAAAATAACTACCAATGAACAAACGAGATCTGGTTTTTCACAAAATGATCAAGCACTAAGCCTCCCACATCCACCCTTCCTCCTTAAAGAGAGGAAGAGGCAGTTGTGGGAGGCCCAATTGGGCCCTCTTTTAAAGGGAAAGCCTATTGGGCTTCCCCTTAAAAGGGATCTTTAGGGGGAGAAGAAGCCCTATATGGATTTCCTCCCCCTAAAGATAGCTAAATCACAATTAAAAAAATGAAACACACGCAGGAGGCTGGTACTAATGCAGGAGGGGCCTCTGACAATCCAAAGACAATGAAAAAGAAAAGAACACAAAGACGGCTCGGCGCGCTCCAAGATGACGTGAATGTTGCTTCAAGCCTGATAGTGGAAGTCTTGGTTCTTCACGTCGGCTCAGGCTCCACGTAGGGGCTGGCGACGAGTCTGGACGCGATTAGCTGGATGGTCCTCCATCAGTGAAGCGCACCCAGGTGTAGAGATTTGACGTGTCAACAATTACATGGATATGTCTAAATGCTGCACACATGAGAAGCTTGACTCATCTTGCTTTGGAATCCAATCAATCATGGATGAGATCTGTGCACATGTGATTTTTTTCATTATTTTTTATGCCCTTATGATTCCATCATAACTCTTTTGCTGCATAGAATCCTTATGTTCATCCAGATCAAGGCCTTCTCAACCCAACATTCTTAAAATAAGGATTGAGATTCAAGAGGGAGAACGATCCTAGAAAATTAGACACTCCATTTTATTTGGCACAATTAGTTGTGTCTTCTCCTCCACAAGTTTTTCGTATTTCCTAGATCACATTGTCATAATTTTTATATTTTCTGTATTTTTTGTGTGTTGGTTATGATTTATTTGCTCCAATCACATGAATTTATCCCACTCCATTTGATATATTCATGACATGACACCTGTTCCAGTTGACTCCCCTTCACTATGACTTCATATAATTGTGATGATGTCAATTTATTAACCAATAATTGATATTATAGATCCATATTTGACTAGATAATATGTGCAGTTAGATGTGACTCACATGATATTAATATGTTATTTTCGTGTTGTCACACATCATTAAATGACCGTGATGTTTTTCATGAATTTAATGGTTCATTATTTTGAGCATTTCATAGGTGTATTTTCATTATCATGGGGATATTCCTGTTTCAGATTAGTGGACTCTAGATAATTTCCTTTTGTAATTTTGTTACATGGGAATGATTAAATCGTGTTAGTTACATGGCTTGTGATGTATTTCATTAATTTCATGGGTCATTCTTTTGAGAATTTTATGGGTATATTTTAAGTATTATGGGGTTATTCCTGTTTAATATTACTTGAGTTTTAATAATTTTTCCACAGTAAATGATTGAATCATATTAGTTTTTCAATTAATTAATAAAGGATTAGAAATATTAAAGTTAGCTGTTAGATAACATGTGATTGCTATGACTTGATTTTTGAAATAATAATTTTTTAAGCATAAATCATGTCTTTAATTTACTTATTCACTTGATGGTAATAGATATGTTATCTACGAGGAAATCACTAAACCTTTTTTACCTTAACTTCATGCATATTTTTTCCTGGATATAGGATACATATCAAATAGTGTATTCATATAATTGTATTAACTATTTTATTATAACTATAACATGTTTAAAGTAGCCGGATAAAACCATTTGTAAGCTGCATTTAGCAGTCATTTATCATCATTTGGTGCATTGAAACGATGGAAGATTTTATGTTATCATTTATGTGTACACCTTTATTACATAAACACGTTTTTTGGCATTTATATCAGATTTATATAACTTAAATAAGTTGAGAATGTTGTGCACATAAAATGATCTTGAAATTACTATTATTGATCTTTCCATAAAACATTGTGATTCATCTGTAAATTTTAACAATACCATATGTTGGCATGCAGTTTATTAATAACTTATATCTTTATGTGTACAGATATTTTAAAAATAATTATCTCAATTTTTGAAAAACATTAAAGCTTATTGAAGTAGATTGACTGGCAATCTTGGTGAGCTTGATTTATGGATTCCATGATATGCTAATTAACCATTTCAGTAGGCCTAGTGGGTCACCATGCAGGGTGGGAAAAGGAAGCAGTTTAACACTCTAGAAGGTTGCCATAGAACGCCAATTGGTTGGTGTATCAGGATATTGATGCATAAATTGGGTAGTGAGGTGCAAAACATACCTAATTTACTCATTACAACTTTTTCAACATAGAAATATATTAGATCATGGGATATGTGGCCCAAAATTATCAGCCTCAGTTGTCACAGGAGTTTAAGAACATCACAAATCAGCACTGTCAGATTCTGCTAGGATAATCTGAACTCTGTGTGTATATTTGTTGATGTACCACCCTCCTGTTCAATTTCTCATTGATAGTCTCTCCATCCATCAGCCCATGTGAAATGGCTATGGCACTATGGTGCATATTCTTCTAGTTGCTGGAAATATGAGATCCAAAAAAAATCAGTGGATGCACAATCATCTGAATTGATCAAATATTGTGGAAAATACCAATGCCTGAGTTCATCATAAAAATCCAGTGATTGAACCAGGGGTTGTACAATTTTAAAGTCATCATATAAAACCATCAATATAACCCAAATCAGATCACTTCTAGTAGGAAATCAGACTAAGTCAATCTTAATAACTCATTTACTCTAATTATTGAGTATATTATACACAGGTAAGCAATTAGATTAGCAGGTAAAATGTCATTATTTTGGATTGGCATGTTGTTTTTCTTAACGCGTGAAAGATTAAATTAACCTTTATCTCCTATTCAGTTGACTTCTCTCGGTAAGATCCTCTTTCTAGTTCATTTAGGAACCTCTCGACCTAAAAAACATTAAAGCCAGACATTCGGATGGAACAATCTCAACTTATTTACCAGTAAATTTTGAATTTTCTCAGTGGTTGTTTAGAATGTTCATTTAGTTTTAAATATCAAATACAGTGAATTGGAATCATAATTAAACTATTGAGGCCCATGATTGGCTAGAAATTCCATCCTGCGCACAGATCCTGCTAAGGAACTGTGAAGAAAACCGGTCTACTAAAACCAGACCTAGAAGTCGAACCATCTAGGTGGTATTGAAAGTCAATGTTTAATGATCAAACTAATATACGTAAACATCAATTATATACTTGGTATACTAAAATATCAAAGATGATTGATGTCATGATCAGACATCATTATGGTTTTTCTTCATTAATTGTTTTTTCTCTCCCTCAGAATTCCCACCTTTCCTCTCTATCCCTTCTGTACATCTCTCTCACCCTTTGTTTCTCTCTCTCCGTCTCTCTCTCTCTCTCTTTCTGTCTCTCTCCCTCTCTCTCCCTTTCTCTCCTTCTCTGTCTCTCTCTCTCTCTTCCTCCCTTCCTCTCTCTCTCTCTTCTTCCCTTCCTTTCTATCCCTCTCTTTCTCTCTCTCTATCGTTTTCACTCCCATTCTCTTATCTTTCTTTCGATTTTAGAAACCACTGAAAATGTCTTCTTTAAAGATGTGAACGTCATCAACGAGTAACTAGTAAACACCAACGTTGACGAGGCATGATGTTTCTCAATGTTGTTGGCAGTTCGAATAAATACAAGTGGCTTTGAGGATTGACTTGACATTGAATGTCCAATCCACTACTTTCATTTATATGCCTATTAATCTAAAACACATTCATATGGGATAAATGAAAGAGCCGAATGGTACAGGGGACTGTATAGGATGAAACCAAATGACTTCATCCAATTTACCATGCAGTGATATTAATGTTTTGACAAGCTTAGATTGAAAACTCACTGAAGTTTTTATACACATTCTGAAATTAAGCAATTTTTATTGAAACTTTGGTTCAATAGAACTTGGGTGATTTGTTCTTCATAAAGCTCATCTCTGGTTTTGATTTTTGACCTTAAGGCTTCGGAAAATATTGAGATCTGTCAGAGGCGCTACCATTACCTCTGAACCATTGTAAAGTAGTACCACGGATTAATAGCACGAAATATCCCAAAATTTTTATAAAATCTGAGATATAACCTAAACTTTTATTTTGGCACGGTATTTCCCAAACTCTCTAAGTCGACGCCGACATATCCCGGTGATGACGTGGAATCCATCGTGGCTGCCAGGTGGATTTCCGGCCAGATTTTGACCTGGCGGAATCCACCTGGTAGCCACGATGGATTCCACATCATAACGGGGATTCCACCTGCCAGATGTTTTCCGATAAGAGAGAGAGAGAGAGGCATTCTAGAGAGAGAGAGAAGGAGAGAGAGAGAGAAAGAGAGGCATTCTAGAGAGAGAAAGAGAGGCGTTCTAGAGAGAGAGAGAAGGAGAGAGAGAGAAAGAGAGGCATTCTAGAGAGAGAAAGAGAGGCGTTCTAGAGAGAGAGAAAGGGAGAAAGAGAGGCATTCTAGAGAGAGAAAGAGAGACATTCTAGAGAGAGAGGCGTTCTCTCCCTTTCTCTCTCTAGAATGCCTCTCTTTCTCTCTCTAGAATGCCTCTCTTTCTCCCTCTAGAACGTCTCTCTTTCTCTCTCTAGAATGCCTCTCATTCTCTCTCTAGAATGCCTCTCTCTCCCTTTCTCTCTCTCTCTAGAACGCCTCTCTTTCTCTCTGTAGAACGCCTCTCTCTCCTTCTCTCTCTCTCTCTTATCGGAAAACACCTGGCAGGTGGAATCCCCGTTATGAAGTGGAATCCATCGTGGCTGCCAGGTGGATTCCGCCAGGTCAAAATCTAGCCGAAAATCCACCTGGCAGCCACGATGGATTCCACGTCATCACCGGGATATGTCAGCGTCGACTTAGAGAGTTTGGGATATACCGTGCCAAGAAAAAAGTTTAGGTTATATCTCGATTTTTTAAAAAATTTGGGATATTTCGTGCTATTAACCCAAAGTACCACTGTCTTTTGATTTTTACTTCACACACAAATCAAAGGTCTACCATGCACCACTAGTTCTGACAACTCTCTCCTGTGTAGTGTGACGGATAGTTGAGGTTTGTCAAAAATTCTTTTCCAGCTCTTTAGGTGTAAATATGTCTACTTTTTTCATCTGAAAAAGAATTTAAAAACTTATGCGACTCGTAAATGAATAGGCTCTGCCATTTATGCTAGCATAACTTGCTAGCATCCCAGCTGGTCTTCCGTGTGGGTTGATTTTACCAGATCGGTACATTAGTTCATAATATTGCAAATGATGTGTTCTTTCCTGTTTGATCGGAAACCAACATAGAATCATAAATCGCTTGAAAAAATCTGAAAAACTTAACAGAAAAGTAATAATTGTATTCGTGACTAGTGTAGATATCTGGACAGAAACAAATAAAGAAGGAGAAATATAGAAGAGACGAAATAACAATGTAAGAGAAGGAGAAAGATGAAGAAAAATAAATTTAAGAAGGACATATAAACAAAGTGAAAACAAAGGTAATGCAGTTCCAAATATTTGACTTCTTTCCTGTACAACCCCATCATCAAGGGGTGGTCTTCTTGTATTGGTATCTGCCAGCGCAGGCGAGGTAGACCAGCAAGTTGATGAAGCTCAGCCCAGCGAGGAGCCAGAAGAAATAATCAAGATGACCCTCATTCAGATTATCTGGTATCCAGCCAGCGCCACCTCCACCGCCGGTCACGGCATCAACAACAGTGAGAATGAAGGAGCTTAAGTAATTCCCCAGAGCCGTGGTGAGCAGGGCATAAGCGCTGCACAAGCTCCTCATGGCATCCGGCGACTGGTCATAGAAGAACTCCAGCTGCCCAATGAATGTGAAGACCTCGGCAGCACCCACAAGGAAGTATTGGGGGATCTGCCACAGTATGCTGAGTGGTGCTGCCGCCCCAGAATTGACCAACCCCTCCTCTCTCACGAGCTGCAACCGCCTAATCTCCACTACAGCTGCCGCCACCATGGCAAGGATGGACACGACAAGGCCCACGCCCATGCGTTGGAGCTCCGAGAACCCACGATCACGTCCGGTGAGGCGCCGGACGACTGGCACCAGAGCCTGGTCGTAGAGCGGTACCCAGATGATGACGCTGACGACATCAAATACTGACAGGGACGCCGGCGGAATCTTGAATCCCCAGAGAGTGGAGTTCATGACCATGCCCTGCTCCACAAACATGGTGGAGATCTGGGCATAGACGGCGCAGAACACAATACCAGTGGCCCAGATGGGGAACATCCTCAGCAGGATTTTCAGCTCCTCTACCTGAGTCACAGTGCAAAGCTGCCATGCATGTGCCTTCCCCTCCCCCTCCCCCTCCCCCTCCCCATCCCCTGCCACTGCAGCCTTGTCCAGGAACCTAACCCACGAAGAATATTAGTAGACGGAAAAACAAAGAAAGTTCTTTATTCTGTGTCAAATACCTGAACTCATCGGTGTGCTCAAGCTTGCGGCTGCCTTTAATGGCAGAGGCCCGGTCTGGGGGAAGCTCATAAAGGAGGGTGCTGTCCAGGGGGGCAGTAAGCCGCCATTTCCTTGTGGCGGCAATGATGACCTGGCAGCACCGAGTGAGGGGGCTCCCCCCGGGCGGCTGGAACCGGTACAGAGGGGTGCCAGAGAAGAAACTGAAGATTGCAATGGCCATGAACACAGTGGGGATGCCAAAGCCCAGGCCCCACCCTTTGTTATCCTGGATCCAGACCAGGAGGCTGCTTGAGACTAGGGCACCAAGGTTGATGGAGAAGTAGAACCAATTGAAGAAGGAGCCCTTCTTGACTCTCTCTATTGGGTCTGTGTCGTCAAACTGGTCAGCGCCGAAGGAGGAGACACATGGCTTGATTCCCCCGGTGCCCAGGGCAATGAAGTAGAGCCCAGCGAAGAAGACTCCATACTGGGACAGAGATGCCTCTGGGCACACCTCCCCCACACACGGCGGCGGCTTCAGTGCCGGCAATGATGCCGACAGAGTCAAAGTCCCCATTCCCTGGGTAAAAGTCAAGGTCAATGCAATGAAAAGTCAATGAGATGTTGGTAGATGGTGGATGGTAGATGGTGTACGATGAGGTAGATGGTGGAGAAAATGGCAATGGTCCAGTATCGGCCCCAGTAGGCATCGGCAAGGACAGCACCGATGAGAGGAGCAATGTAGCATGTGCCTTGCCATGTTGTCACGTTCCTAGCGGCTGAGACATTGCCTTCGTGTAGTTTCTTTGTAAGATATGTCACCAGGTTTGTGGAAATACCATAATATGCCAGTCGCTCACAGCACTCCGTTCCTGGAAATGATCATCATAGTTCCCATCCAAAAATAACTTATCATCATCTAAATGGTATCAAAAAATGTTTGCCAAATTTTTCATAAGAGCGTTTCTCAAACAATCAACTAACAAAAAAATGATGATTATTTCAGTAAAAAAAATGATGATTATTAAGCATATCGCTAAATTTTCTAGCAATTCTCACAGTTGTGGTGATGACAAATAATATTTTAAAGACAGTAATTTGATATATAAATCATTATTCATTATCCCATAATATTTGCCTAGGCTCGTCTTTATCTACTAAAGTGTCCAGAGAATATTCTTCCTATCATAAAATAAATATTATTTATCATATTGCTGAGCCTTTCATGCTTTTGTCGCAATAACATTCATTAGTATTCATATTACTCTTTCAAAAGGAGTAACTACCTAGAATGAAAGGACAAGCTTTCCATCCACCAGTGCTGTTCTTTCGGACCTGATTTCCCCTGATGTCCACCGATCCATCTCCTGTGTATTCCCCTTTCGAATTTTCCTGCATCAGTGATGAAATTTATTCGAGATTTGAGAAATTTTCGGACGCCGAGTAGCCAATAATTTAACAAATGAGCGGAAATTTTTTAGTAAGCCCACAAAGTAAAATTTGAAGTTCACAAAGTAGTTTCGGAAAGCTACGCTCAAAGAGAGACATTGGGAAGAAATTATTTCTTGAATCCCAATCGTAAGGATAGCCAACATAGTTAAGTACATCGAAAGAAAGCTATGATGATCTGGAAGATAATTTAGACAGCCAGCTTCATATTAATGCTGTGATTCTGAAGTAAAAAGAAAATATAGCAGAGGATAATAAGCCTCTGAGGATGAAGCGAAATCCTGAAATGATTGAGGAAAAGGCCCAATCTTGAATTGAATGAACCTTACATTTTACCTAATTCACGATCAAGTGCCGACAAAAGACTCAAATTTCTCCGTGTGTTGGACGAGATTATTCCAGTAAAACCAATGCATCTCATAAATCTTTCGTTTTGGAAAGCTCCTTCAAGGAAAAACATAGCTGACTCGCCAGTGGCCTAATGTTTTTCAGATAATCATAGTAATACCGCCTCATACACAAATAATCGATTCAAAAGATTGCAAAGAACTTCCTGCTGAACTTTTGGCAAGGAAATTATAAATCATTAGAACGGCCTTCATTCGAGATTTAACCCTGAAATTTATTAAGAAACATTCGAAGCAAATCGGCTAGGGATTTGACCCAACCACAAATCGAGACAGATTACATAAACATCACCTACGAGTAACTAAATAAGTCCTTCCATGGATGAACAGATTGAAAGAAATAAGCCCAGACACATCCTACAGCAGGATAATCATTTTCTTCCCGGACAATTAATCCACCAAAACATTAAAAACAGTACTTCCATAATCAAGCTCCAGTCTGATAAGATCGTCAATTTCGCAATAATGGCGTCACCGCTAGAGAAACGACTCGAAATAAGAGATCAAACTACGCCAATCCACCAGAGAAGATAACCAATTGAAAATCAAATCGAAACAGGGAAAAACCCAGATACAAAACAGATAGCTTGAGCGACTAAATCAAAAATTTAATAAAAAGAGCCAACCTCTAAAAGACCTTCCTCTAGGGCAAGCCGATTTTCCTCTTGCGAACCCATCAAACGGCGATCACAGCACAGGGATCACACTCTTACAATAATCAGATGATGGGACTGGGGAGGTTAAGAGCACCGATTGTAGTGACGTATGAATCTTCAGTTTGTGAACGATCCTCTCTACCCCTCGATCGGAGAGCCTGTTCTTTCGAATTCCCTATACTACACGCGATAAGCTAGTCTGGGCGGTTGCCCACAACTTGCTTCTCTCTCTCTCTCTCCCCCCTTCTCTCTCTCTCTCTCTCTCTCTCTCTCTCTCTCTCTCTCTCTCTCTCTCTCTCTCTCTCTCAACGAGTTAAAAAGCCACAATCACAGCGGAGTGGAAGATGACGCCGTGTATGGTGGGACCCCCAGAATGTTCCTCTCTCTCTCTCTAGATATATAATATATATTTCCCCTTTCTATATCTCTCTCACTGTCGCTCTCTCTCTATCTCACCCTTTTCCTGTCTCTCTCCCTCCACCCTTTTCCGTCCCCTCTCTCTCATCTCTCCCTCACAATTTCTCTTTCTTTCTATTTCTCCCTTTCTCTCTCTCTATATCTCTTCCTCTCCCTTTTTGTCTCTATCTTCCCTCTCTCTCTTTCCCTTTCTCTCTGTATTCCTCTCTCTCTACCTCTACTCTCTCTCTATCTCTCCCTCTCAATTACCCTCTCTTTATATTTCTCCCTTTCTCTCGCTCTATCTCTTCCTCTCCTTTTCTGTCTATTTTTTCCTCTCCCTCCCTTTCTCTCTATATCTTTTCCTATCTCTTTATGTCTCTATCTTACCCTCTCTCCTGTTCTCGTGAATGGAAGACAATATTTTGACTATGAGGAGCCTCTAATCATGGAATTCAAATAAGTTATAGATCGAATGTAGTAAGAAGTTTACGGAGATGATTGAGTGGTCAATAGGAGATCATTCCCCCTCATTATAAGCGGAGATTCACTCAAGCAAGATGATGTAGAAAAATCCTGGTCCAGGGTAGTGAGAATATTGGAGAAGGCGTTCTCCAATGATCCCCCTTATGCATCAATACTAATAGAATGACGGATTAGGGTTTGACGATAACCCATACCCTAAGTCGTTCGAGAGTCTCGCGCGGATGATGGATTATACATATACGGTAATCGATGATGGTAAAGGTTCCATGGAAGAGTCCGAGACTAGTCGGTATCTTCTAGAGCACGAGGTGTAGCTTGGCACCTCACGGGCTGAAAACTTAACCTATCGATTGGATTAAATCATTTCTTATTTAATTAATCTATACGTTACTATAGTTAATTAATATGGTTAGTCAATAAATGTTATTGGGCTATTAAAGTTATTAACGAGAATGATACATGGGCCTAAAGGGTCATACGCACAAGGTCACAAAGGCATTGGTGGATATATTTTACTGTGTAGGGTTTTTGAGAAAAAATTTAAGTGAAATATAAAGAGAGAAATGGGTCTCATTTTAAGCACCCATGCAAGCCTGATTTGAGAGCCTGAAGTTAAGAAGAAGGGAAGCAATGAGAACTATATGGGGATGATGAGGTGAGATGAAGGGTGGTTCAATGATGGGGATGATGGGGATAAGATGATAGGGAAATGATAGAGATGACAAAGTATGGAGAAAGGGAAAGGAGGAACCCAAGAGGAGTTAACGATGTTGAAAAAGAGAAGCCGTGGTAGTCATCCTGTTAACGCTCCGTTGTTGTTATTGCCAGAAAATCACCAAGGAATTACTCTTTTCTCACAAACAACTTCACAATAATTCTCAAACAAAAATGTTCATACATGCAGGCTCATGGCCCTTTTAAAAGAAAAAAAACCATGCAGTTACAAAGAAAATAAACTGTCAATTTGAAATGGAGGTTTAAGAGAAAGTGATAGAGAGAATGGTGGTTCATGTAGAGGAAGTTGTGGGAAAGGTGAGGGAGAGGGGTTGGAGAAAAGTCAATTCAGAAGTAGAAAAGAGAGAGAGAAAGAAAATTAGAGAGGGAAGATAATGGTGGAATAGTCAACAATAGTGAACAATTAAGAAGGTAAGAGAACTGATAGAAAGAAAGAGAAGAAGTGGAGAAAAAAAGTCAAAGAAAAGAGTTGAGTCAGAGAGAGAAGAACGTGGTAGTAGGGAAAAATACGGTCTGAACGTTTGGTCAGACTGGATCGAACCGGATGCTATTGCTGTTGGATTGGCTGTAGGACTTGCTTCTATTGGACCTGGAGTTGGTCAAGGTATTGTTGCGGGTCAGGTTGTAGAAGGTATTGCGAGACAGCCAGAAGCAGAAGGTAAAATACGAGGCCATTTTGGGGCCTGACCGGACCGTCCGGTCTGGGTCCGGTTTGCAAGTTGAAATAGACCGAGGACTGTTCCTAAATAAATTTAAACAGTATTATATTGAAAATAAGAATAATGGAGGAAGAGGAACGGGTCAATCTCCCGTTCCTCTCCCCACCATCAATCCGTTCCCTCCCCCCTTCATAGTTCCTTTGATCCTCTCCCAGACTAGATGCCATCCGTGCTTGCCGTCGCCACCGCCACCACGTTCTCCAGACTCTCATTCCCACCGTCTAACCCTTTTGCTCTCCCCACCTCTCACGGTCTTCCTCTCCCTCTCTCACGCTCTCCCTCTCTCGCTGATGCAGGACAACTAGAGGGATGGATTGTGACGACTAAAGGAGACGTTATGGATGATAATGGATACAGGTGCAGGAATTGGTTGAGGGTAAGGGGGGATTAAACAGACCACAAACTAACACGATCGACTTTGGAAACTTAAATCGGATGAAATAATGGTGGTGCAGCCCCATTCCTTGTCGAGGGCGGGAGTACTATCTTCAACCACCGCGACGATGCCGAAGCACCAAGTCCAATACCTTCAAATTCGCGTTCGCGGGAAAACTCACGAGAAGACCTAATCCACTAATTTGTTGAAATTCCAAGAAATCTAAAACAGATCCGAAGGCGATGGAAGAATTCTCGTGGAATACTGGACGAAGAACACACGGCACCAAAGAGTTTAGGCGTACCTCGGCACTGGAGTGCGTGATGAGGCTACGGGCAATTCTGGTCGTAATTTGGCTCGACGTTCTGGGCGTTGCGTGGCCCACTGGACGAAATAGCTGGGCGTTCCGGTTGTTGAGCGGCCCTGGTAATGACTTGATCGGGCTAAGCCGGGCTGCTTCGTGACCAAGATGCTTGGGCGTGGCAGATGAGCAGTGATGTCGTTGTCGGGGATTCAGGCGTAGGCGACTTCCCGCGCGCGCGGAACGCAAGCGCACGGAGCGCACGGAGCAGCGCGCGGGGGCGCTAAGTGCGCAGAGCGCCAACGCGCATGCGGAGAGCGCAGAGGGCGTGCAGCGTACACGGAGCGCGCACGGTTCGAAGCTTTGGTCGACGGTTTGCGGGGCTATGATGGTGGCCTGCGCGGGCGGGCGGAAGGGTGGCTTGCACAGGCAAGGAGGGCGACGAAGGGGATGAAGGCGAGGATCCGTGGTGGTGGCGACGACGATCCGGCAAGAAGGGGGCTAGGGCAAGTCCTTCAAGAGGATCCGTGGTGGTGGCGACGACGATCCGGCAAGAAGGGGGCTAGGGCAAGTCCTTCAAGTTATACTCAATTCTTGAATATAACTTTGCCTAACTATTTCTTGGAACATTGGCCTATACATATAGGTCTTGAAGGAAAGAGAAAAATACAGTTAATAAAATAAAATAAAGACAGGCGACGTGGTTTCGTGTCACGTCAAGGGGCAATTCTTGATCTGTTACTGGCGACGTGTCATGACGTGTGATGGGGCATGCTTAGGTGAAGACGTGTTTGATGTTGGTGCGTTGACTTGGTCGGGTAACGGTGACGGCGTGTCCTCAGCAGCAATGTCGACATCGAATGACGGTGGTGGCGCGTCCGGTGTCGATGTGTTGACGTTGTCGCAACCAATCCCCTTCCTCTATCTCTATCTTTTGCTCTCCGTCTCTCTCTCTATCCCCTTCCCTCTATCTCTAGCTTTCTCTCTCTATCCCCTTCCTCTATCTCTATCTTTCTCTCTCCATCTCTCTCTATCTCTCTATCCTCTTCCCTCTATCTCTATCTTTCTCTCTCCTCTCTTTCAATCTCTCTCTATCCCCTTCCTCTATCTCTATCTTTCTCTCTCAGTCTCTCTCTATCCCCTTCCCTCTATCTTTCTCTCTCTATCCTCTTCCCTCTATCTCTATCTTTCTCTCTCCTCTCTTTCAATCTCTCTCTATTCCCTTCCTCTATCTCTATCTTTCTCTCTCAGTCTCTCTCTATCCGCTTCTCTCGATCTCTATCTTTCTCTCTCCCTCTCTCTCTATCCACTTCTCTCGATCTCTATCTTTCTCTCTCCCTCTCTCTTTTTCTTTCTATCCCCGTCCCTCTCTATATCTTTCTCTCTCCCTCTCTCTATCCTCCCTCTTCCTCTCCCTATCTCTCTTGCTCTCTTCCTTTCCATCTCTTAAGTAGTATAATTTCTGTACATCTACATGGTACTAATTACGTGGCTGGCTATGTTATGCTTCCACAAAACACAATATTTGAGACAGTTACACTCGTCGCTTGCATGTTGACTTGGACTTTTTCAATCCATCTTCCCTCTAAATCTGACAGACTCATAAAAACTTTCTTGTCCGGCTTTATGAGGAATAGTTTTCCCTCACTCTGATTTAACAAAGTTTCATTACACAATGAATGATATTTATTATAAAAAAATGATATTTATCCATGCTTCCTTCATTTGTTCTGCCTTTTTGCACTAATGACCACAAATAAGAATAAATGACTTTTTTACAAGCAGTTGTAGAATACAATGAATGTGTGATACTCTTTATGATTCTAGTATCATTCAACAATAAGAAACCTCCTGATTGATGAGCTATTAATATGAACTGAATTTTTTAACCGCTAGCATCCTATAACAGAGCGAATCTGATTCCAACTTACAAACATAAGTCACCAATAGCAAGTAAAAAAAAATATTGCCTTCAGATCCGATGAATAACTTCCGCAATGCCAAGAAATGCAGATTATGTTCAGAAAATATGAATCGGATCCGAGATAACACAAATGTTGAAAAAATTGCCGTCACCCTAAAATCACAGGGTTTTCTGAAAAATAATTCACACTCCTGATGAACTCATGCGACGAAATAACACAGCACCATTCACAAAATTCACTCAAGAAAATAACAGAACAATCAAGAATAAAAACCTTTGATGAAATTTTTTTCTTAGTAGGCCCAAATAATGAAAACTCAATACTCCCTGAAATAATGAGTGATAATAAAGTATCATAAAAACACAAGTGTGATTGAATGGCTAACATTGGAAGACGCCCAAAAATAGAGAGTAAAAAAAAAGAGAAATTGAAGACGGACAAATGTGACTGTTAATCCAACTACATTGGAAACGAAACTCAATTGAAAGTTGATGGAGCTGCAGAAATTGGAGCTGGTGTGAGCAAAAAACTTGGAAAATAAATCATCCATGAGAGAGGATGGATGTACACAAACCTGAGTCAGTCTTTCCACCTTCAATTTCACCTGATGGTCACATACTTGTTCGTCCCATGCTTGGCCCAGTGACCACTCAAATCAATTGGGTTTCCAAGATTATACCCTTCACCTGCAAGCTTCTCCAGAACCTTCGTAAAAGCTCCCTGGCTCATCTTCCTCCCTGCAATTCTCGCTCCCTGCCGCTTCGTGCTCATCGGCAACGGGTACATCGACACAGTAGTAGTGCAGCAGGCAGACTGCCACCCTCCAATTCCCCACCGGTAGCACTGCTGAGGGGCCCCAGTGCAAGAGCAGACCGGCGTGGGCAGCCCGGAGATGTCGAGGTTAATGCCATTGATCATAATTCCAGAGCTCTTCCTCGCCCCTCGGCCCCTCGGACCGGAGGACGACGAAGACGGCTTGCCGCTGCCGCCGCCGATGGCGGCGGCGGCGGCAGCGGAGGCTCCGCCGCCTTCGTCTCGAGGGCCCGGTTGCTTCCTCTGCTTCTTTGCCCTCGCCCCGCCGCCGCCGCCTCTCCGGGGGGCCTGTGATCGCTTCTTCGGCGGCGCCGCCTCCTTCCTGGCGGCGGGTTCGTCGTGAATTGGGGTTGATTCAGGGGGCTGGAGCATCTGTAGAGTAGGCGGGTTCGCCGCGGATTGTGGATCTTGCATTACAGGGTAATTCGGAGGAACATGGAGGAATCTGTTGCCTTCTCGGGGACGGATCCAGCTAGTGTACTGCTGCATCGCCACCGCGGCGTGATCGGGGACGACGCAATCGCGGTGGAGGAAGGCGCCATTGGGGAGGAGAGGCTTGGTGTCGCCTTCTCCACCCCCCATGTTTGACATCAAATTCAACCCCAAACCCTTCACCGCAGGCTGATGATCATAGTATCCCCCCCAATTCCGGATCCCCAATCCGCCGTCGTCCATGGGGCAAAAATTTGGGGGAAATCGCCGAGCAATGCGACAATCACAGCAATTTTCAATCTGAGTTCGTCCGCATCGCCGCCTGCAGAAGGATCTCGCATCAAAAACAAGAACCCAGATCGAAAAAATCGCGCCGGACCAGGCATTGAGGGAAATCCGAGCAAAACCCTAATTCCCGAAAACCGCGATCGATCGGAAGCAAAACGCGATGTTTGGAAAGATCTGCGAAGAACAGAGCCGGTAATCGATGGAACGCAGGGCGAGAGCGACGGCATGGATTCCACTATGACAGTTGAAAGCGCCATTTGTAGCGATGAGAGAGAAACCCGATGAGAGAGAGAGAGAGAGGGAGAGCGATAGAGAGAGAAAGAGGAGGAGAGAGATAGAGAGACTTACAGGGAAGCGGAGGAGGAGAGAGGAGAGAGAATGGAGAGAGAAGCTGTCTAGGGTTCTTGCCGCGTCGCGATGGAGAGAGATAGACACAGAAAGCGCCGACCAAGAGAGAGAAAAGGAGAGAGAGAAAAGAAGATGTGAGAGGGACGGAGGAAGCTCTTTGCTTTAAATATCCTGCCTTTCTGGCGTTCGCGATGCCCTCGTCGCCGCGTGGCAGCGCTATTCTAATATTTATTTTCTTAATTCTACGAAAATAAAACCCCCAACTCTTAATTTAATTTTGAATCCCCATTTTAAATACACGTTGGAAAAAAAATATTATTATTATTCATTATGCAAATGGAATGTTTCTTTTTTAAAAATACCGATTAAAATTTGGAACGGATCACATCAAAATCGAAATAATTTCAAGGCAAATAATAAATTATTTAACAACCCATGAATAGATGCAGATTTGATATATCGGAGAAAGAGTGAGAGAGAGATAGAAAGAGAAATAGAGAGGGGACAGAAAGAGAAAGAGAAAGAAAGAGGGGACAGATAAAGGTCGAGAAAGAAAGGGGACAGCGATAGTAGTAAGAGTGTGTCAGAGAGATATATACATAGAGAGAGAAATGTGGAGAGGGTATGAGAGAGATTTCTACATAGAGGGAGAGTAATATGGAGAGGGTATGAGAGAGAGATTTCCACAAAGAGAGAGATAGTAATATGGAGAAGGAATGAGAGAGAATAACATGGAGAGGGTATGAGAGATATATATACATAGAGAGAGAGTAATATGGATAAGGTATGAGAGAGAGATTTCTACATAGATAAAGAGAGTAATATGGAGAGGGTATGAAAGAGAGATTTATACATAAAGGAAGAGAGAGAGAGAGAGCGTAATATGGAGTGGGTATGAGAGAGAGATTTATACAAGGAGAGAGATAGAGTAACATGGAGAGGGAATGAGAAAGATATATAAACATAGAGAGAGTAATATGGAGAGGGTATGAGAGAGAGATATATACATAGAGAGTGAGAGAGTAACCCGGAGAGGGTATGAGAGAGATATTTCTACATAGAGAGAGAATAATATGAAGAGGGTATGATAGAGAGATATATACATAGAGAGTGAGAGGTAATAAGGAGACGGCATGAGAGAGAGATTTCCACATAGAGAGAGAGTAATATGGAGAGGGTATCAGAGAGAGATATATACACATAGAGTGAGAGAGTAATAAGGAGAGAGCATGAGAGAGGGATTTCCACATAGAGAGAGAGTAATATGGAGAGGGTATTAGAGAGAGATATATACACATAGAGTGAGAGAGTAATAAGGGGAGAGCATGAGAGAGGGATTTCCACATAGAGAGAGAGTAATATGGAGAGGGTATTAGAGAGAGATATATACACATAGAGTGAGAGAGTAATAAGGAGAGGGCATGACAGAGAGATTTCTACATAGAGAGAGTAATATGGAGAGGGTATTAGAGAGAGATATATATACTTAGTGAGAGTAATACGGAGAGGGCATGACAGAGATTTCGACATAGAGAGAGATAGTAATATGGAGAGGGTATGATAGAGAGATATATACATAGAGAGTGAGAGAGTAATAAGAAGAGGGTATGAGAGAGATATTTCTACATGGAGAGAGAGAATAATATGGAGAGGGTATGAGAGAGATATATTTACAAAGAGAGTGAGAGAGTAATAAGAAGAGGGTATGAGAGAGATATTTCTACATAGAGAGAGAATAATATGGAGAGGGTATGAGAGAGATATATATACAAAGAGAGTGAGAGAGTAATAAGGAGAGGGTATGAGAGATCGATTTTAACATAGAGAGAGAGTAATATGGAGATGGTATTAGATAGAGATTTATACATAGAGAGGGATTGAGAAAATAGAGACAGCTAGGGACTGGGAGAGAGAGAGCAATATGTAGTGAGTATTTATGAGAGAGAAAGGGACAGGGGGAGGGTGTAAGAGATGGAGTAAGAATGTGTATGAGATATATATATACCTAGAGAGAGAGGGAGTAAGGGTGTGTGCGGGATTTGTATACATGACTATATACATAGATAGATAGATTAGTTGATAGAGAGGGAAATGGATATATATATTGGGGGATAGTTAGAGAGAGGGAAGGATGCAGGGAGCGGAATTGAGTTGTTTATCTGTGTGAGAAATAGAGATATCGATAAATAGACATGGAGAGAGAGAAACAAGAGAGATGAGAGAGAAAGAAACGGGAGACACATGAGAGAGAAGAGAAGAGTGAGAATATCCCTGACCAGTGGCAGATGTATTATCATCTGTGGAATCTGAAACATGTCCTTCATTCACCTTCTCATTATGGAGCACATGTGGTTGAGATAACCGCATCCTGCGGAGTTAAATGATATAAAATGTTAGAGAGAGAGAGATCAAAGAGACAAGAGAGAGAATAACCCGTGACCTGTGGCAGTCGTGCTATTAAGAGTAGAATCTGGAGCATGTCTCTCATTTGCCTTTTCTCTCTACAGAACCCATGTGGTTGATATAATCACATACGTAAGCCTCGGTATCTTGAGAGAGAGAGATCAAAGAGATGAGAGAGAGAGAGAGAGGGAGAGAGAGAGAGAGAGAGAGAGAGAGAGAGAGAGAGAGAGAGAGAGAGAGAGAGAGAGAGAGAGAGAGAGAGAGAGAGAGAGAGAGAGAGAGGGCGAGAGAGAGAGAGAGAGAGAGAGAGATCAGAGAATAACCCGTGACCATTGGCAGATGTGTTATCAACTGTACAGAGTACAATCTGCAGCATATCGCTCGTTCACCTTATCGCTCATTGAAACCCATGTGGTGGAGATAATCACATCCGACGGACATGAACCGCAGTAAAATCTGGAGAGAGAGTTAGAGAGATCCATGAAAGAAGAAAAAGAGAAAAACCCGTGACTACTGGCAGATTCGTTAACATTTGTACAATCTGAAGCGATTCCCTCACATGAAATCAATAAGGAACACATCTCGTGGAGATAATCACATCCGGCGAACGTAAACTTTACAAAAATCTAGAGAGAGAGATCCAAGTGAGGAGAGGGAAACAAGAGTCCTTGGCCAGAGGCAGAGTTGTCATTCTCTCTCTTATCTGGACCAGGTTTCTCATTACTTTCTCTCTATAGAAGCCGTATCGACTACAGATAATCACTTCCGGAGGAGATAAACCGAGCTGAAATCTAGAGAGAAAAGCAGTGTTTCCTACAGTTTGTTCTGTGTACAATCTAGAGCATCTCTCTTATTTACCTTCTCTATTTATTGAACCCACGGTGGAAGAGAGAGAGAGAGAGAAGTGCTCGTGACCATTGGCAGATTTGTTATTATCAGTAAATTCTGAAGCCAATTCCACACTTACCTGCGGTAGATGGAGATAATCACATTTGGCGGACGTAAAACTTTGCCCAAATCTAGAGATGAGAGAGAAGCGAGAGTCCTTGACAATTGACAGATATGACATTATCCCTACCATCTGGACCGAACCCTATATTACCTTCTCTCTACACGAACCATATCAGAGACATATAATCACTTCTGGAGGACATAAACTTTGTTGAAACCTAAAGAGAGAGATAAAGAGAAATCCTAGAGAGCGGAGAGAGAAACGAGAGTCCTTGAGTAATGGCTGATTTTAATTTTTCTCTACCATCTGAACCAAGCCCTTTACTTCCCAACATATAATCACATCTGGAGGACATTAACTTTGCGAAACCTAATGAGAGAGAGAGAGAGATACAATAAAGAGGAGAAAAACTATAGTCCTTGAGCAGTGACTGATTAGAATTTATCTCACCCTTCTGGGCAAAGCCCCTTATTACACTCTCTCTACAATAACCACATCAGCAACAGATATCCCATCCAAAGGACATCAACTAAGCTGAAACCTAGAGAGAGAAAGAGAGATACAAGAGAGGGACAGAGAAACATGGGTTCTTGACCAGTGGCTGATTTGAACTTTTTCATACCATATGTCCAAACTCCTTATTACACTATCTCTACAATAACAACAACAGCAACAGATAATCACATCCGAAGGACGTAATCGAAGCTGAAACAGAGAGAGAGAGAGAGAGAGAGAGAGAGAGAGAGAGAGAGAGAGAGAGAGAGAGAGAGAGAGAGAGAGAGAGAGAGAGAGAGAGAGAGAGAGAGAGAGAGAGAGAGAGAGAGAGAGAGAGAGAGAGAGAGAGAGAGAGAGAGAGAGAGAGAGAGAGAGAGAGAGAGAGAGAGAGAGAGAGAGAGAGAGAGAGAGAGAGAGAGAGAGAGAGAGAGAGAGAGAGAGAGAGAGAGAGAGAGAGAGAGAGAAACTAGAGTCCTTGACCAGTGGCCGATTTAATTTTTTTCATGCCATACGGACAAACTCTTTATCACCCTCTGTCTACACTAACCACATCATCGACAGATAACCACTTCCGGAGGACATAAACCAAGCTGAAACTTAATGAGAAAGAGATACGATAGAGGAGAGAGAAACAAGAGTCCGTGACCAGAGGCCGATTTTGTCTTTATCTCTACCATCTGGGCCAAAGTTTCCCATTACCTTCTCTCTACAGGACTCATATCAGCAGCAGATAATCACCTCCGGAGGACATAAACCGATAGAGAGAGAAACAGGAGTCCGTGACCAGCGGCAGCTTTGTCATTATCGCTTCCATCTGGACCGAGTCCCTCATTACAGCTGCGGGAGATAATCACATCCGGAGGAGATAAACCCAGCGGAAATCTAGAGAGAGAGAGAGAGAGAGAAGAGATGGATGGGGAGAGGAGCGCCAAGGAGCAGTACAGAGAGTGCATGCACAACCACGCCGCGTCTCTGGGCAGCTACGCGACCGACGGCTGCGGCGAGTTCTTGGCCGACGCCGCCAGCCCCGGCGGGCTTCTCTGCGCGGCCTGCGGCTGCCACCGCAACTTCCACCGCAAGTACGTCGCCGTAGAGTTAGCGGAAATAGCGCCGCTGACCTCTCCCACCGTCTCAGAGGAGCGCGGCGGCGAGAAGCGTCGCACGAGGACCAAGTTCACCGCCGAGCAGAAGCAAAGGATGCAGCAGTTTGCCGAGAAGATTGGCTGGCGAGTGCAGAAGAAGGGCGGAAACGTGGGGGGCGGCGACGATATCGCGGTCTTCTGCCGCGAGATTGGCGTCAGTCGGCAGGTTTTCAAGGTCTGGATGCACAATCACAAGAACTCTACGGCGGTGGAGGCGTCCCCCCCGGCGGAGGCCGAGATGGACAACGCCAAGGGGAGCATCTCGTCTTTGACCCAGTAGAAGTATTGGTTAGAGAGAGGGAGATGAGTGGATCGATCGTTGTTGTTTGGTTTTGTGGTTACGTTTCGTTGCATTGGTTGGGGTGTTCGTCGGCGTTTCCTTGCTTTTGCGGTGCTTTGTGGGGAGAGAGACGGACTGGAGAAACTTCGAAGCCCGGTAGAAGACGGACAGCTTAGAAAGGGTGCTCCGGGAATGGAGACACTGAGACAAAGATGAGTGGATTGATTGATGAATAGGTAGACAGATGGATTCAAGAATACGCGGATACACCGACAAAAAGTGTTCACACAGAAACCTACAGATAGATGGAGGAATATGTAGGTACACGGAAAGATAGACAGATGTATCGATTGATTGATAATTGGATAGATAGACGGATAGATCAATAAAGGGCTCCAAAGGGCGAGGAAGATAACGATAATGCCAAGAGGAGTCTTGTCCTTGGCCCAGTGCCGGTTTTAAGAGAGAGAGGAAATGGAAGTGTGGGGAGATGACGTCCCGTTCGGTTCGGTTCGGTTCATCTTTCTTCTTTGATGGTTTCGTTTCGTTTCGTTGTCTTTGTTGGGCTCATAGTCAGCCTTCCTTTTCGAGGATGTTTTTGGAGCATTTGCTGAGGCAGAGATCATTCGTTGTGCGTAGAAAGTGAAATAAAAGACAGAAGCGAGGACAGGATGATGAAGGATTAAAGATATGAATGGAAAAGTAGAATTATGGTTTGACAAATATACAGACAAATATACGGATAAAAAGATAGACATAGAGATAGATCGATGTTTAGCTCTTCAGCTTGCAAGCTACGAAGCTAGTAAGCTTGATAGATGGATAAATGTCTAGATAGATATACAGACTGATAGATACGTAGTTAATAGATAGAGAGATTGATAGATGTATGGATAAACTGATTGATAGACCGATATAAATGGATGAATGAATGGATGAATATAGAGCTACGTAGACGGATGCCAGATAAAGTGAGATAACATTTGCTTTGTGTTTGTAGGGATGAGACAAGGAACAGGCTCGTTTGGACGGCTCAAACTTAGAAAATCTGGGTAGACAGACAGTTAGAGAGAGAAAAAACGCCTATTGAACAGAAGGCGACGGAGATGGCAAGCCAAATAATGACGTGAGAAGAGAGAAGGGTAAACACGAGACGAATATGCTCTATTACGGATCAGACGATGACAAAAAGAGTAAGAGCTAGAGAGAAATGGTGGGGGTTGGGTTGCCATTTAGACGGCAGCATGAGGGAGATAAAAGAGGTAAATTTCAAATAGCGGAACTCCACTGGTCATTGGGCCCAACGGTGGCTGCAGCGGCAGATGCAGCAGCAGCTCTCTGGCATACTCCTTGTCGCCATTTCTCTCTTGGGAAGGACCACGATTTTCTCATCTTAGAAAGGCAAAATGACGCAAACGATAATCTAATATAAGAATAACATAAAGAAGAAGAAGAAAAATAAAAAGAAAAAGAAGCGGTAGCAGCAAAAAAAGAAGAAGAAGATGCTGTACTAATAGAAGAAGAGCAACAACAAGAAAAAGAGACAAGAAGTAGTAGCAGTAGTAGTTGCAGTACAAGGGCAAGAGAGAGAATCACAAAAACAAGAAAAAATAGACAAGGAATAGCACTAGTAGTAGACAGACAGACAGACAGACAGACAGACAGACAGATAGATAGATAGATAGATAGATAGATAGATAGATAGATAGATAGATAGATAGATAGATAGATAGATAGATAGATAGATAGATAGACAGACAGACAGATAGATAGATAGATAGATAGATAGATAGATAGATAGAGAGATAGAGAGATAGACAGATAGATACATAGATAGATAGATAGATAGATAGATAGATGGATAGATGGATAGATAGATAGATATATAGATAGATAGATAGATAGATAGACAGATAGATAGATAGATAGATAGACAGATAGATAGATAGACAGACAGATAGATAGATAGATAGATAGATAGATAGAAGAAAATAATAATAAGATAGATAGATAGATAGATAGATAGATAGATAGATAGACAAATAGTGTCTTGTTGTCGTCTAAGTAGTGGTAACTGTTTTCGTTGAAAGAAAAGTTACAAACTGGGTTAGCTGAAAAAGAAGTAGAGGACGAACAATACGAACAAGAAGAATAAGAATTTACGGTAAGGAGAAGAAAACGGAGAATAACAAGGGAGATAGATAGATATAGTAATAGATAGATAGATAGACAAACACTGTCACTTGGTTTTTTCTTGTTGAAAGAAAATTTACGAACTGGGCTAAGCTGAGGGTACTTGGGGCATTAACATGGTCCCACAAAGATGGCCCACAATTTCTCTCTACGGTCCTGGTTTTCCCATCTTCCTGGAATCTGGGAGCCGCCCAGTTGGCCCTGAGTTACACTTATTTTTGGGCACAGGAGTTGTCAAATCAGGACGGTTGGTTTATCCTTAAGGTGACAACTGGTGATAGGATTTGAGTCAGGTCCTTGTTTGTAAGCACCTCTTTTGAACTAATAATGTATCTTCCAGTCACTCTTAATTGTTGAGCTCTACGTATGCTTTGGTAAGCCCAATAAAATCTGATGTTTAGGAATCAACCAGATCTGGATCAAGGCTGGGTGGCTGGGTCAGGATGGTGGATCAACACAACCCTCAGACTTACCCTACTGGAAGATTCTGCCTAGACCAATTTGACTTGATCACTAAACCCAACTAATTGGTCTTAATTAACTGGGTTAATTGTTTAGGTATGAGGCAGAATGAAAAACTGGAGACTAATAGATCTTGCTTTAGTGATAACATATTTTCCAATACTGAGCTTGTTAATAATACCATTTTATATATATGATTCGCCACCAAATCCTAGTGACATCTGAAAAACAAACGCTCATATCTGCAGCTGATCTATCGTCAAAGTAAATTTAGTACGCATCTAACTAGTTCAATAATCCATTTATAATAGAAAATTTTACTTGTATTTCCACCCATGTTTTTAATTTGTTAACCACTTTTCAAAATAACATATTGAATATTCATGGAGGGAAACCTAAATAACTAACCTCAACATTTTTTCTGATCGATGCTATGTAGGGACTTGAAAATTGATCGTGCTTATTCTTGCCAGCAATGAAATCGTAAGATTTATTTAGTAAAGGCTAACTTCACAATTATGCATTTAATATTTTCACCCAATACTTAATCTTCCTCATAATGTAGCTTAGAAAGATACCACGTACAAGTAGCAGAATAATAGTCACAATTCCTTTGGAGTTTACATGCCATGATATTTGCCTTCAAATGCCTTGATATCTCGATGACTATTTAATATAGTCCTTCATTTCCCAAAGTTCTAAATAAGCAGTAAAATCATTCGTTAATCCGTTATGTATTGTATCATAAATAATAAGACATTATCCAGACTGCTTTTCGAGATTGAAAGCCTTATTATTTATGTAAAAATACTTTGTTACTTCAATAGCTATTCAACTTTGTCATCCATTCCCAGAATATAAAATAAGTATTTATCTTAGTTTATAAAATTATTAAATTTAAAATCATAAAAAATACAAATGCATTTCTAAAAAAATTTTAACTGAAAGTTAACCTCTTTCATACCTACTCTCTATAGACTTTACCCATAATCACGCCGTGCTAGGAAAGGGAATTATCACAAATTTTGTTGCAAAGGTAGAATATCATTTTAGCCCTAGATTTGGATTGAACAGTTTGTAGAAATGACGGTATGAATATTTATTTTATTTAAGGTGATTTAGATAACATAATATTATCCTTAATTGATATTTCATTTTTTACCATCAAATAATATTTTCTCTGTGTGCGTATGGTGTCCACTGCACAGATTTTGACTAAAGTCCATAGCAGCCTTTTCTATTGGCTTCAAAAAGATAGTTTTATCCAATTCGGGTTAATATTCTACCTAGCTTTAGCATTTTAAATCAATTGGAAATATTTTGAATTTTGGTAATTTCATATAGCTTTATTGTTTTTCCTTGCTGCAACTGAAACATTTTATATTTTTCTTCTTCAAGCGCCAAATAAATTATCAATTATTTCAAAAGTAAATATTTTTATTTATTTCATTTATTTTATAATTCAGTTATGATATGTTTATTGTCTATAAGGTTGCATGATTTTTTTGAACTTTTCATAAAATTGGTGGAATCATTCTCTTCTATTACACTGGAAAGAAATACCATGAACATGAGCCGCGAATAGTTCAGACTTCATGATGGGCTGATTTAAGTCCTCCATTTTTATGTATTAACAAAATTTTATCCCCATTTGAGAACATTACTAATTTTATTGAAGTGACCCCTTATATTCTAAAAAGAAATTAATTCAAGAGAGTTTCTCTGTGTAATTATATGAGGGTATCACTGTGATAAAATGCACAAATGAATGTTGTCACTGTCATTTCTTTACATCAATTTGGTGGTAGAATAATTATTTTCATCTTATTCTGGTTTAATATCTTTTGTTTTATTTTTATTAACTTTTTTCAATGATACCTAGAAGTTTAATATTTTATTATTTTATGATTTTATGAAGTCGTAAACATGTTTTTGCTTCATTTATATTCGTACAAGTCCATAACATTTTATTAATCATCTAAATGTGTGTATATTATCTGACAATGTAGTTACATCCAGATTTCCAGGGTTTTTTGATTTTTTGCTTGCGTGTGAATGATAGCTTGTAGTCTTTTTTTGTGTGCATTTACATTTACCGCGCAATATATTCAGTTTAATATTTCTTTCAAATATCATAGAATCTATAATTCCCTCTTAATATTTAACTCCATTTGACTAATGTCAGAGGGTTGAAGAATATTAATTCCCACATATTAAGGAGTGGAGAGTGCCATTTCATGGTGACTTTTTAAATTTTTAAATATATTGTAAACTTTATGGAATAACTTCACATTGGTAGTATAGATTCTATAAGAGGGAATAAGACCTACCTTGGGGAATACATGAATATTTAGGTCCTTATGAATTTTTGTTATCTCTCATTTAGATTTCAGTTCCATCCTTTTGAGTATTCTACTTTAGAATATCCCCATATTGTTTCAATTTAATCTCGCAATATGATGGTTATGTGTCTCATCCCAGTCTGTTGTGCTATGTATCCTCCTTTTTTATTTTTCAGCGCCCTCTCTGTTTAAGTATCTGATTCACTGTATATCAAAAAGTGTCGATAAAATGGTTTTCAAACATCTCTCATATTCAATGAAAAACCCATGTGTTGATGATTACATATGATCCTTAAATCTTTACCTCTCCTCTACTGGAAATACATTACACCAGAAGTTACATATGACTTGTCTATTCCACCCTCCAAAATCACGTGTGATGTAACACGAAGTGCCAGGATTGAGTGGCTCGTGTTACACCACAAGGGAGGGTAGATAATCAGTAGAGCAACGTGCGCGGGGCAGCCGCATTGGCTACGGTGGCAGGGAAGGGCCGGCTACAACTTGCTACAAGCAAATGAAGATAGGTATCATCGGCGTCAGCAACGACTGTTCTTCCTGTAGCGGGATGTGCTTTTCGGCGGTGAACTAGCGGCAATGGGTCGTCTGGCAAACGTCTCCCTTATATCTACTCTTGCAAACAGTAGCGCCAAAGCATGGGGGCGGCACAAAGCACGACAAACATGGGGCGGTTGTGACAACGGGAGCAGGGCGGCTGTGTCGGCGTTACATCAGCCTGCAGCAATGACGATGGCAGGCATCACTACAGCGACGTCGGTTGTAAGTGACCACTAAGGCTATCTATCGACGAACAGAGGTAGGCATCGCAGCAACGTCAGCGGCTGTTCTTCGTACGATGGAATGTACTTCGCAGCAATAAACTGGCATCAGTGGGTCGTCCAACGAACGTCTCCTCAAAGTTACTCTAGAAGATAGTAGGCACGCCTAGGCGCGGGTGTGGCACGACATTCGCGATGGTGAGGCAGTGAGGCGGTGTGGTGGCGTGGTGGCACAGCGTCGCGGGTAGGTGCAATGGCATGGGTAGACGCAGCAGCGCAGGTAGATGCGGCATCCTTCTCGTTCTTCCAGAATATCTTTTCCTAGCCCCCAATCCTGGCCTCAATGTATGAGGCGCATAGGTCGTCGTCCATACTGTACCGCTTGAAGTAACTCTCTAAGTTAGACTCTATCATCGTCGTCGTAGTGACAACGGGCTGGCTGGTGTCGCTGGACGTCCTATGGCCCATAGGGGTCTTGGGGCTCTGGTGTCGGTGCGAGAGCTGGGACCTGATGAGTTGGATAGTATTATTGGGGGTCCCGGAGGCACATCTACCGTCCTTAGCATGTGCGGCGTAGGGTGGGCATATTAATCATACTGGGTAGGAGACACCTATTGTGCAAAGGCTGTGGGCATGGCCAATAGTGCACGATTATCGCCGAGGAAGCGTAGGGGCCGCGTGGCACGTAGGTCGACACCGATGCGTAGGTCGGTTGTGGTGGTGCCAGGGGTGCGTGAGGCACCCCATAGTAGTCCTGTTGGCCGTATGAAGACACATAGGTTGGTGCTCGGCCGTACTGGGACGGAGTAGCCTGAGGTGTCGGGGGATGGTAAGGCTCCTCGTGAGCCGGTAGATAGGTCCACGCGTAAGGCGCTGTGTACGTGTCTTGGGCCGGGTACTAAGCTGGGGATGGCTCGTAAAGTCGGCCCTGGTAGTCGTGAAGGGGTCCTCTTGAGCAGTAGCTGGCTATGGCAGAAGCCTTCTCTTGTGGCAGGAATCTAAACTCCGGGTAGTGATGCGGCTGGTCCTAGTAGTAGTGTCGGTCTTCGTTGCATCGTGGTGGGCAATATTGACCAGCCGGTGTTGATCAATGTCTTTGTTATTCCCATGGCGTTTGCGTGGCTGGTAGGGGCGCATCGGCTGATCGAACTGTCCAGGAGGCGCGTCAATGAGTGGCAGGGACTCCAAGCTATCTTTGGCTGGCGCTTTCCTGGGACGTTGAACGACATTGTCTGCCCGTGCCAAAATGAAGTGGGATCTCGGTGCCGACATAGATGTCGATGGTATTACAACCTGTTCTCGGTCATCGGACCAGGGTGGGGATGCGATCATCGGCGGCCCTCTAAGGGGGGGATAGGGGACCTTGAAGGGGATTCCCTACTAGCTTGAGTAGACAACTCGGCCTCGGTGAGATCAGGCGAAGTGGCTTGAGGGAATGCGAGAACATGTGCTTCTGGTGGAAGATCGAGGATATCAAGATCAAAGTCATAAGCCTCTTTTGATGTGTACCATCTATGGTGGACCGTCCTATGGCCACATAACTCATGATCTAGAGTTTTCTATGTAGGATGATGCAATGATGAGCATATGTATGAATTCTTGTGCTATGAATTTCAAGATATGTGATGCATGCAATTAAGTGCATAAATGAAAAAAAAATTGACCAACGGTGCTAAGCGTAGAGGTTAGCACAACCTGGCTCTGATACCAATATGATGTAACACGGCATGCCACGATCGATCAGCGCGTGTTACACCACAGGGGGTGGACGAGGGTGAGTGATGCAAACGAAATCAATTGATACAAAATTTCATACATAATCAATGAGAAGAACGTTGGAAGATTGGTTGACCAGGCGGTAGTACCCATTACCAACACGAGGGGTCTATGTAACGGACATGCTCCCAATGATCCGGGTGATCAGTTTGAAGGCCGACGATGTGGGTAACGTTGACCGTCTTTGAGCGTCCTGACCTATCACTGTGAGAAACACTGATCTGACACCGACAAAACAAAGGTCCTAACACGAGAGGGCGGCTAGTCCTATCACACATTTAAAGTCCCTCGGGACGATGAGCAATAAAAGACCGTCACTGAAAGAAATAATAATCCTGTAAGAGGGAAGAGGAACACAAACATGTGAGCTTGGGGGCAGACGGCCGAAGCCGATCACTTCCGTCGAGGAGGTCATCCTAGGCCTACGTGCAGAGGTAACACGTAAGGGTAGGGCAGGAGGGCAGCTATAGGTCTATGGGTTGCAGGCTTGACCATCAAGATGGTGATGCCACAACAGGAGGAGATTTGGTGTAGGGCTTCTACGTGTGCGCGGAGAGTAACGCGTGGTCGCAGTTAGGTCACAAGTCGTGGAGAGGGGGGAGGAGCCCTCACGGTTGACCACAATTGAGGCAACGTCACATTATGTTGCAGGGCCAAGGAGAGACGATGGTGGCCAAAATAAGGCTGAGCTAAGTTAGCACAATCATTGGGGAGTCGGTGACAAACATGTAGGAACCGCTTGTAGTTTTTCTTCCATCTATGAAGACGGGGCCAGACGTCATGGCAATGCGAAGGGTGGAGAGGCGACGTTGAGAGTATGTGGATATCAGTTGTAGCAAATGGTGTATGGTCAATCACACTACACACGAGAGGACACATGCAGCGGTGCAACGAGTAGCGTTGGTTACGGACTAACCCACATCATTAGAGGAAGACATAGGGGAGGATCACAAGCAGCCTCAAAGTCCTAAGGGATACATCACGGAAGGTGCCAATGGGTTTGGGGATACGGGCAGCTGTGACCCCAACGAGAGAGAGGTTGAGTTTCCTGACGGGCCATCTAGTGGCGACCGTTAGAGTTGGCCGACAATGAAATTTTAAAAGCATGATTGAAAGTTTATCCCATCCCATTTGATTTTCAATTTTCAATCATGCTTATTTTAGAAAATATAAGCTTTAACTATGATGCATGTTTTCTTAGTTTTTGTGCTGAATTACATCTCATGCATTGATTGGCTCATTAAAATATTTTTAGATTTTCTATTATGAATTCGACATGATTTATAGACTCAGTTAATAGAGATTAAAGCATGAAGTCATTCTTATTTTGATTTTATTATTTTAAAAAGTGGAATCATATTTTGGTAAATCATTCTCTGAAGTTAATCATGTTTAGGGTTTGCAACTAAGGAATCATATGTTAGGGTCACATCAGCCATGACTAGGAGTGCAAGGAAATCTGAAATCGAGCAGCCATGAACAGTATTATACTTAAACCTCCATCAGGTTGATTCATGTTGTGGTTGTATAAGTGATCCACTATCCTAAAGCACCACACACATCTTGAAGATGGAAGAACACATTTTGACTATGACTTATGGGCCTCTAATCATGATATTCAAACAAGTCATAGTTCTAATGTAGTAAGAAGGTCACAAAGATGATTGAGTGGTGAAGATGAGATCATCCACCATCAGTGAAAGAGGAGATTGACTCAAGGAAGATGATGTAGCAAATCACTGACTAGGGTTGAGAGGATAGATAAGTATTCTTCAATGATCCCCATTACGCATCAGTACTAATCGAATGCCAGATTAGGGTTTAACGATCAATAATATGCTAAGTCATTTGTGAGTCTCATACGGATGATGGTAACTGATGATTGTAAAGATTCCATGAGAGAGGTTGAACACTACTCTGTATCCTCTAGAGCATGAGGTGTAACTAAGCACCCCACAGGCTGGAAACTTAACCTATTGATTGGGTTAAATCATTCCTTAGTTAATTAATCTATATTTTGATATAGTTAATTAATATGGTGGCCAATAATGGTTATAGTTATTGGGTTACTAATGTTATTAAGTAGAATGATACATTGGCCTAGCGGGTCAAACACATAAGATCATAGAGGAATTGGTGAATATATTTTACTTAATGGGTTTTTGAGAAAAATTTAAGTAAATATAATAAGGGAAGGGGCACACATTTCGAGCACCCAGGCCAACCAGAATTGAGAGCTCCCCTTTTCTCGACTATGATCTCTTCTCTACTAACCAAGGAGAGTGTCTTTATGGTGAGAAGATCTTCAAGAGTTTCAGAGTTAAAGAAGAAGAAGTGGAGATCCAAGAGCAACATGATCATGTGGATATTTCTAGAGGCTGGGCACATGATTGACTTCAGAAAAATCAGAAAGTCGGCAAGTGAAGAGTGGAACAAGTTCTCCTTAAGGTACATGTGATGTATGATTTTAATGATCAATTTATAATCGATAAACACTTCCACATCCATGGAAAAACTTGTTTTCTGATGAAGCAAAAATGGCGTGTTAATTTCATTGTTATTACTTTCATTTTTGTCAGATAAAATTTCTAAATTTGTAATCTTACTAAAAAAGATATAGCTAAGAGTAAGGTCGTCTCCAAAGGGATTGGCTCTTAGAGTTAGAATTAACTAATGAATTGGGGAGCAGAGAGAAGAGAATCTAGAATGATAATGCTAATAAGGAGTTTATGATTATTAATATTTGATTCCTAGATGGGAGAAAGTGGAAAATATCACTGAAAAAGATGGATGGAAGTATGAAGAGGTAGTTAAGGTGATGAGGATCAGCAAGGAACAAAGAAAATAAAGACAGTAGTTGAAGAGAATTAATAAAAGCACTAGGTCTTTGTAGAAATACCTAATAGAAAGAGAGAGGGTTTATATCTTTTTTTGTAAATATAAATTCTCTTAATGATTTTATTTGTGGCTTGATAAACCAGAATTTCGGTGAAATAAGTCGTTTAAGGCTCTAATTTAGGCAAAAGTATTTATAAGATTTTCCTTACTTAGAATAGGGTAAGTAAGGGTCAAATCCTAAAGGAGCAGGTAAGAGAGAGTAAACTGTATATAAATTTATTTTGAAATAACCTTCTTTGGTGATTTTATATATTTTTTTAGATTTTTAATTATTTTGTAACGAGAAAATCAACTAAATGATAGAAAACTAGTCAAAGATATTTTTAGTAAATAAAATAAGTATTGATATTTTTTATTATAACACCTAATAAATTATTATTATTTTTACAAATTATTTTAGGGCAACAAAAACTTTAAAGATAAACAAAACCTTAGGCCGCATTTCCCTTAGTGGAATTAAGGCATAAATGAGTAGTAGCCTAAAATTGCTGTAACTTTTGCTACATGAAGAATTTTTGAGTGTCGTTTGATGCGTTGGAAAGCTTGAAGTCTAGGCTATCCTCTGAATATGTAGAAAATATGGTAATAAAATTTAAATCAAAAATTCAGGAAATACCACAAACCTTGTTGTCACTTCCCCCAAGGAGCAAGTGGTGCTTTTTCTTCAGGAATCTTGATCACCCTCGAACTCTCACTCCCACACTCTTGTAGAACAAGAATGGATCAAAGAAATCTGATGCACTAGGCCTCCTACAACAAGTTGAGAGCATAAATCCAAGATGAGATATAGAGAGAGGGGAGAAGAGAATAAATAGAAGTGACCCAACTCTCGTAACCATTGTATTTAATTCCAAGGGATTTGAGAGCTAAGATTTATTGATTTCCATCCTGGACCCACGTGGATTCCTTTTCATATTTCAAAATAGAACATTCAAAGTAAAATTGTGGGTTAGTTCTGTAATTGTTGCCTTTAGTTGACCCGGTGTTTAAGGAGATTTGAATAGACTTCTAGGATGGGCTTCTTATGTATTGGGCCTCCACTCATTATCCATTTGATTTCTAATGTCCTCCCATTTGTATCTCAAATTCACCATTATATTTACATAATTCTTGTCTATCAAATAGAACTCCAAGTAGATCTGAGAACTCTAAAGAGTCAAGTGGGGTTAGTCTCAAAAATCAATAAAATATATAAAAATAGAGCTTAGGAAAATAAATCATAAATTTCTCATTTTATCCTTAAATGGTGAATAATGCTAGTAAAAATCTAAAAAATGACGAGAAATTAAGTATAAAACCATTCTTTTACTGATGTAATTTGACGTTATCATGGCTCAAAATTTTTCTATAATCTTATATGCAGATTAGAGAACTTCGGTGATTTTTAGCAAATTTTTAGAACCCAAGTTATCATGGCTCAAAAATTTTAGAAGATGACTATGGATATGGTGTGTTCAATGAAATGTCTGAATGAAATAAAGTAGTTATTATCAGGTTTTATAAGAAGCTCAAATGATTTAAGGTGTATTTTATATCAAAGAAATCAATAGAATGAGCAATGTTATTTTTTATAGTATTAGTATTTTTGGAGATTTTAAATTGGTCAAGAGATATTAAAAAATCAATTGACTTTGTTTTGAGAAACAATGCTGACCAAGTGTTTGTTGAAATGCACATAAGAAAACTTCACTAAAATGAGATGTTCGTGACCTAACTATACAAAAATAATATCTAGACTTTTTCATAAATTTATCAAGAATTGATAGACGTTGACTTACCAAGACTCTTCGACTTCTTTTGGAGTCTCCGACAGTTTCTGACATTGTTCGTGGCCGAATTATCCTCTAGGTAAGTTTATTTGGCCTTCTTCTTGATTTCTCTCTTCTTCTACCACTCTCTCACCAATCTCTCTTCAGGTCATGGACCTGTCACAGCCATTGACCAAGACAACGAGGAGAAAAGGTACAGAACAAGAGGATCTCCCCCCCTTTTAATCTCAAATATCTGATTCAAATTTGGCAAAAAAGATCATGTTTGGGCCATGAAATTTTGTTTTTATACAATGGGAATACTCGTAAGATCTTCCTCGTCGATATGGGACTATTCTTGGAAGCTTTCCATTGCTGAATGGACGGAGATTCTCCTCCTCGTCGTCGCAGTTCAATCACCAGTAACAAAGCTAACGACGAGGGGTGGAAGAGATCGATCTTACCCCTAGACCTTCGGACCTTCGGAGCTGGTTCAATGGCTATGATTACAGTTTAGCTGTGGAACCCCTCAAGATTCAGTGGTCCTCTCCCAATCAGCAGAGCCACGTCAACGCGGATTGCAACTTGTTCTTGCTTCATGGGTCCATGTTGAAACTAGTCACCAATCTGTCGCCTATAAGAAAAAGAAAGGTAATTAAATAAAATAGAAACTCATCTTGACCATTTAATCTTCTTACAGAACATCAAGGGTTAAGATTATAACATCGCTTAATGGGCTATGACGATGCACGTACCTGAGGGGTTCCTGTGAGAGGTTGTGGCTGTGCCTCCGCTTGCCGCTATGATCTTTCAGGCCCTTGGTGCTCTGGCTGCAATTGCAGCCTAGCCCCGTGGCGGCTCCATAGGGACCAAATTCTTTTTATTTTTTATATTATATTATTATTATTTATTTCTTCTTCTTCTTATTTTACTTTATCAACGCTTTACATATTATGTTATATTGATGCTAAGTTCACTAAAAATAGGGAAGTTACATAATATATTAACAAATGCATGAAATGTAATTTATATATCCTATACCATGAATTAGGTATGTTAATTCCATCATATAGACATCATATATATTTCAAAAATGTTAAATTGCAATCCTGAATTTCGATGCATCATTTTCTATGATTGAACCAAGGCACATGACTCAACACATAGGTCATAAAGATTACACTAAGAGAGATAGAAGACCCATCTTGTAGTTTTTCCCACGCAATCAGTCGTTGTGACATCTTATTTATAAATTGGCAAGCTCGAGGAGGTGCCAAAAGGTCTCTAAGAGCATCCACGTTGCTCCAGCATAGAGTACATAAGCCATAGATGTAGACAAGAGTTAGGGGGTTGTGATTGGCATCCCTATCCTTAGGTCACCAAAGTGAGTCCAATGTGATTTTTTGTTTGAACGTTTCATTGTATATCAGTCAAAAAGATTTAAATATTACATAAGTCTATAGATTTTGATTAAACCAAACATGGAATCAAATTTTGACTTGGATTTGTTGGAATATCCTCGATGAGACGTTTGATTAAATACATGATGAAAATATGCAATTATGAATGTTTTGCCTTATTTTTTGATTCATTTATATTAAAGAATCACATACACAACCAGTTAAGTCTATGAATACACCTACATTCTTGTGGGACTAATCTAATATACCCCTTCTTTTCTTATTTTAACTAAATAAGTTATAATGCCTTGTTATTACTCCTCTCGTCACAAACTCTTTTCATCTTAGTTTACTTTATTTTATGTTTTATCAAAATTAAATTAAAATATTTCTCCCACCCTCTATCCCCAAATCTCTATCCACCTAATGATGCAAGACTAAGTTACTCTCTTGACATATCCATTGCCTCACCCATACAAAATAATACTAAAAACTTATTTATTATATTAAAAATAGTATCATTGATATCCCTTTTCTTCCCTTTAAAATAATATCTCTGTGTAAGCATCCCTGTGGAGGTAATCGTAGTCAACACTAAACACCCCGAGTGCACTCTAACAATTAGAAAATTTTCTCATTGAAGCAAATTAAAAATTACAATGACATAAAATTATAGAGTTTAATTAGCTTTGACCACTCTCCATTTCACTACAACTGGATCATATATTGTACCCCTGGTCCCAATGAAGGTTCCCATAAATTTTGGTCCCAATGAAGGTGCCTATTATAAATATTTTCCTATTGAGACGATGCAACAAAATATCTAAAAAAAATTCTCAATATAATCATATTTATATGATAATTATGGTTGATCCTACGACCATCATTTTAGAGGTATTAAGGACATATGATGAAAACTCTTTAGTAAAAGAGTTAATTTGATCTATAAGAATCCCTGAATGGTAGTATACTCTATAATCAATTACTTAATTCATGCTAATGTTGTGGAGGTTGCATTTAGATCTGAGTTACCAAACACCTCATGCACGGAAAGCTATGTGACTAAAATATGTGAGAACTTAATCACTGGATTCAAATTAGTCTTAGCTCAGAGAGAAAAAAAGAGTACACCAAGGTAACTAACTCAAGCAATAAGATGCAGTCAACTCCCCAACCAAGGTAGTGGAAATATAAGATAAGTTGTTCTCCAATGATTTCTCAATGCAGTAATACTTACTAGAGTGACTTGTTATAATTTGATGGTTCACAATGCCATATGTGAATCAAGAGTTTTGAACATAGTATGATTTTATGGTAGCCAATGATAGTAATGATTCCATGCGAGAGTTCATTCACTAATATATATCTTTTGGAGCACAAGGTGTAACTTTATAATTTAATACATATGGAAATATACTTAAGTGAAAATGTTGGTTAATAAATCTGATTGCGCCACTAAATTTATTAATGAGACTAATACATGCACCTAAATGGTAGTTGATAACTCAGATTTTGGGGTGTACTAATAATAAAATAATCACTAATTATAGTCATTTAGGCAATCTGAATTAAAACAACAATATTTATAAACCTTACTAGCCTAGGGAGAGTAATGGTCGATGCTTATAGCCCAAACTAATAGTTTGTGAATTTTTATTTTAAAGTTATTTGGAACAAACTAATTTTTACTTTAAACAAACTAATAAGTTTGTTTTATACTTATAATTTATTACCAATAAAGCAAAGTAACTAGATTTACTAAAATTATGATCCAAAAAGGAAATATTAGATAAACTATGATTTTAAGGAATTTTTAGGATTATTTTAAATTTAAAATAAATAAATAATAAATAATAAAATAAATAACCTCAGTTAGGCAAGGGGTGGTGTTAGGCACAGACGTCGGGGGGCTGAGTGGTGGAGATGTGCTGGCGCTCCAGATAGTCAAAATTTGGCTAAGTCTGAAGGCTGTACAAGGCAGGTGGCTAAGCAGAGGAGAGAGAAAATGGGCCCCACGGGCGCTGATTACGCGTCAACAGGGGTGGAAACTGGTGCTGCTCTAAATTTTCTCTAGAATGAGTTATAGAACAAATTTTTGAGCATGGTCAGAGGCATTAGAATCGTCAAAGTGTTGGCTAGCTGCTCCTAGTCTAATCTTCAAACAAAGATGAAAAGATATGGATGAGAGGAAGAAACAGTGATTGAACCTCTTTGTTACACCAGCAAAGGGCTAAGGTAATTAAGACTCTTCCACTTCTCCTCGAGCTGTTGCTCTAGAACACCCTGCTTTACCCAACTCTCACTTAAGGTAAGAGGACTCAAGAAAAATTGCACACATGCTACTAAATGATGGGTTTAGATTGAAACAAGAGTATTACATTGGATTATGAGGGGTTTATATAGGGAAGAGAGGGAAATGATGACCCTTGGATCTCCTAAGGTCTTGAATGGTCCAGATCCCTTTTGCAACCTCAATCCTGATGAAGAGGTGTCCTCAAATTAGGTTTGAGTCCTCTGAGTTCCCCTCATCATGGTTGCTCACTTGGCTTGATTTTTTTGAAGATTTGGCCTTAATGAGATTAAAGGCTCATAAAGGGCTCATTAAAGTCATGCAAGGTGCAACTCTAAACCACTCCCGGAGCTCAGAACGTGTTCGGGTTTTCTTGGACCTCTTTCTCTTAACCCGAGGACCCTAAAATGAGACCTAAACCTGAAAATGTCAAAAACTCTAAAAGAGAAGTGAGATTCATTGCACTTGATTCTATGAGTCAAGCTTGGTTAGTCTAAAAAACAAAACCTATAAATACTCAATTACTAGTTAGACCAATTTCATGTATTAAGTGATTAATGATATTTAAATTATAAATTTATATATTCATAGTCCGTAAACAGTTCACTCAAATATGTCATTTAGGACCTATTATTTGATTTATCAGCCACACACATTTGTTGGGTCTAGGGCATAAATGACATTTTGAAAAACTCTTTTGCAAGAAGCAGAAGCTAAAAGTTGATTAAAAATTTCATCGCTTAAATAACCTAGTGGGGAATTTGTTCCACCCTTGAATTGTTCCTTGAAGTCATTCATGTGCTTAACGTTGCAAAGTATCCACACGATCAAAGGATTAATGGACCTCCTCTCCTTTTCTAACTCTTCATGAACACCTAGTTGATCTCCTAACCATGAAGATTGGGGAGAGAGAGAGAGAGAGAGAGAGAGAGAGAGAGAGAGAGAGAGAGAGAGAGAGAGAGAGAGAGAGAGAGAGAGAGAGAGAGAGAGAGAGAGTTATCCAGATCTGGCTCGCATGGGCACCTAAAATTTATAATAATAAAGAATATCTTCAAAAATCCCTGTTTCATTTTAGTTAATAGCTTTAGTTACCCAATAATAATTAGTAGGCATCCATATTAATTAATTATGTCAACATATAGATGAATTAACTAAGGAGAAGTTTAACTCAATCAATAGGTTACGTTTCTAACATCCTCTATAAAATACATACTAGTGTTTGAACTCTCTCATGGAACCTTTACAATATATATAAATATGGCTACGTGAGATCATTCAAAAAAAATGTTCTCTGATATGCTTACTAAAATGGCTTGGGATTTGATGCTCCTTCTTTCTCTTGTGAATCTTCTCTTATATTAAGGGCCGATGGTTCCATCTTCACAACTTAATCACCTTTGCGTATTTCATGCTGTCTGAGCTTAGACATGTTTGAATCCTATTAAGGACTCATGCATCCTAGTCAAAACATGTTCATCCATACACAAGATTGATGGATATTAAGTGGTCATCAAGCTAACAAAACCCTCATTTATTTATGTTCATTAAAAGAAATATTTATTCATTATTATCACATATGATGTTTATAGTCAAATCGATGAATATCAAAATGACCTACTGAATTGTAAGGAGATCATAGTATATTGATTACTAGTCTTTAAACATATATTCTAGATATTATTATTTGATGGATAGTCAAGACAGACATCAAATTATCCATATAGAAACCATTTTTTGATTATACTCATACAATAAGTATGTTTGATCCTACGATTGTTAAGGAAAAATGGTGGGTGCTCTTTGGAGAAGCAATTCACAGAATTAATCTATAGGAATCCCTAAATGGCATTATAAGTACACATCAATCAGGTTGATTCATTTTATGGTTGTATAAGTGATCCATTGACTTGAGACGCCAATAAAATTTCTTGGATGGACAACAATGTTTTGGGTACGATTTACAAGTCTCTACCCATAGAGACTTGTCGGTGGGTTTGAATGCCTATGCACTCTCCTACTTGGTGTCGGTTTGAGTATTGTTGTGGCCTGCTTGTGGTCCGTGCAGTCACCTGCTTCTGCTCATGGACCAAAATTCATATATATATAGTAAACATACCTGAAATTCTCAGATAATTTTAAAGCTGAAATCATTGGCATAACAGATAGTTTTTTTTTATTATTGAAAAAAAAATTTGACGGGTACACCCAACCCAAGGGTTGTGCTAGTAGATCAATCGATACATGCACTAGATGTCATCAAGGGAAGTTTTATGAACGTAAGGTTCAATGTTTAGAAGAGTTTATAGGTGTGGAGCGAGCATAAATATCCCAGTTGCACCCTAACCCCACTCGCCCTTGCCCATGACATAAAGGAAAAAGATACATTAGTGATACCACTACATGTTGGAGACCTCACGCTATAGCAGCTCGTCCGTGTCCCCCTTAGTTGATGATGAGTGGGTGTTATGTTCGCGCTCATCAGGTATCCTCTTGGAGCTCTGTGAAGGGTACAATGTCTAGGCGGGGCACAATTCAATCCTACCTCTAGCGTTTGACGTGATACACCACTTGTGAGGGCCATTATGTACAAGAGTCCGGCGTGTGCGGAGAGCTGGCCAACCCAAACTCTCCATGTAATGGCTGCCTTGGGCCTCCTCGGAATGATCCTGCCAAGTGGTATGGAATGCATACATGAGCGTACCAGATAGTTCACAAGGGCATTTGTCATTCAATTCCTTTATTGTAGCTAGTGGCGAATATATGTGAGACACGTGTGACACTACGTGTTGTCTCGTCAGACACCCTAGAGATGCGACTAAGAGCATGAGCCTGCATGAAGCATATGGACTAAGAACTATGACTCTAATATTATGATGATACCTTGAAGCCTTTGCTCATCATAGAGGAGCAAGCCATCATATATGGCTATACCCTTACTTCAAATCTTAACTCCATAAAACTGTGAGAAGACAAAAATGATACTCCTTATGTGGGTGCTAGTTGATAATTTTTAGGTGGGTGAAGCTGCAAGTCAAATTGACTAGGTTGCCCTAACTCTAGAGTGCATTACATGTAGGTAGTAATGTCGGGCAATAGGTGGTACAAGGTGATGGGTTTTCCATAACCATTGCTTGACACGGCTTATGACATCCTATGCGCTCATGGTGGACCCTACAAAACAAGAAGCATTTTGCTCTTTTCATATCTACCATAGTAAGTATACTATGGTAATGTGTAGATAAGGGCTAAGCTTAGTGTGTTGACGAGATAAATATCTTATCAAAGTACATTAGCGGTGTTAGTGTAGTATGGGAACTAAAATTGGGATGCTAGTGGTGAGTAAGTTGGAGCCAACATTCCATAGCAATCTCACTATGGAAGAAGAGGTCTCGACTTGAGGAGATAAGGAACAACAATGGCTGCACGAACTAATGGAGTGACCAATATTGGTAACCCGACCATTAGTAGGTAGCCCACAATGCATGAATCTCCAAAGGAAGAATGAGACACAGGTGATGATCGATGGGTGCTAAATTTTCTAGCCCAAAGCCTGCATAGGAAATATCTTTTGGAAGATATTCCAAGAGGAATGCCAAGAGAAACTCCCATCAGGTGTGAGTATTCAGAAAGGATGCTAGGGGGAGGTCCCTATCTTAGTGGCCATAGTAGTCGATAAGAAGTCTAACAAAAGTTCATGTTGCTCCCATAGGAGTCTTTTGTTCCCTATTAGCAATTGGACCACAGTCAGTTAGAGTCAGTTGTGTAGAAAAGTAAGGTGGCGAGCTAAACCGGTATCCGCAAGCCTAATATCATACTAGGCATTAAATGTGCTTTGGTCAACAAGCCAGTGGCATTGCCAAGTACACCATTGTTTGGGGCTTTTGAATCAGACTGAGGGTGACCTCACTCGCCATACTTTGCCAATATAAAGCGCCCGAAAGGCAAGTTCATAGTACGCATATGTCATACAAGCATCTGTTCAAAAATGTCTTTGATGCCTTGAAGGCACCTAATCCCTAAACCCCCCTCGTGTATGGGTCAACATGCTTTTTGCCAAGAGAGACAATGATGTTAGTGGCCTCCCTCTAAGTGATGCAACCATAGAAAGTGCACATATAGGCGCTCCATAAATCAAAGAACAATGAGAGATACAAAGTGTGCCACTAGGGTATGTAATGGGATGCTAATGCGGAGGTGACGTATGAGTCAAATGTGTCCTTGGGGTAGTAGAAAATGGAGTTTTCATCCTTTGCATTTCTTTCCCAGCTTGGCCAATAAGACATCAAAATCGTTATGTCCTGCGTGACCAAGAAAGATGGAACATCTAAGATTTTTGAGAGCTAGGTTGTTGATGATGTATGATATCTGAGTGCAATGATGGATGATATATGAGTGTTTTAGGCTGTACATGATCCTATCATAAAGCTGCTCTTTAAGGAATTTATGATTTGACTTGAGGCACTCTTATCGAGTAAGTACACTCATAATGGATTTTTTAGATCCATTAATGACTAGGATTGCATCATCTAAAAATACAAATTGTGAGATGATCCTGCAACCCTTTTTCATTACATATGGTTGGATGAGATCTTAGGCGAACTCATGTGATTGATTGGCTGAAGACCTCTTACCTCAATGGGAAAAGGGTAGGTGAGATAGGGTCACTTTGTCGTAGACCGCACATAGCACTGAAGAAATGAGTGGATTTTCCATCCACCAATAGAGACAAATGATTCTCTCTTATACAAGCATTGACAACATTGTTGAATGCATCAGTGAAACCAAAGCATCATAACATTCTAGTATGGAAAGACCTTTCTACTCTATCAATGGCCTTCTCAATATCGAGTTTGATGATGATATTTAAACCCCAAATATGAGAGTCTAATGCATGTGTTAACGCATGAACTAGCATTATATTGTCAGGAATTTAACAACCCTTGACAAAACCATACTACTCACGAGAGATGAGTCAATCAAGGAAGTCCCAACTCGGTTTGTAATGAGTTTAGATATAACCTTGTAGCATACATTACAATGACTAATGGGTGAAAATTCTTTAAAAACAAACTAGATAGTCTACATTTGAGATAAGCACAAGGGAAGTGGATTTCTAGCTTTTAGGGAAAACTTTGTGCATGAACATCTCCCTGATAGACTCTACTAAGTTTGTGCTTACGATATCCTAGCAAGCTAAGTTTGTGCCTTGTTCCTACTAAGTGAGAGGACCACCTCCTTGATCTCTACATGCGTAAAAAGGGCTATGAGTATGGGGTTTTCCCAGACAGTCACTAGGTGAGGGATGGAGGAGAGTAGGTAACACCACTTGGGACATATAGTCGGCCACCTCTATTGGACGGGAAGGTAAACAAGAATGAAAGTAAGTAACACCAGCTGTTGCCAACTGTATTGATCCTGATTATATGTCTGGCGTAGGGTTCTATGGTTAGCTCGAGATCTATGTCGAATCAAGGCATGAAAGAAGCAGATATTACTATCACCCTCTTGAAGCCATTGGATACATGATTTCTAGAGATAGTAAATATCCTCTCATCACATGGCATCATCAAGATGCTTGCTAATTGTAATCTTCTGCTTCTAAGCTATATCAGTCTAAGCTCCTTGAAGTTGATGCTCTATTGTTGCGAGCTCTGTCTTTAGTGTCTAAACTTGTACTTGGACGTTCTTGAGCACATGTCTATTCCACCATTTCAGGTGGCGTTTGAGATTCCTCAATTTGATAAATGAAGTTGTCCATCGGCAATGTAGGAATCTCTCCAGGCCAATGGTGCCACACAAAGTTGTGAAAGGCCCCATGCTAGATCCACATGGCCCAGAACCAGAAAGGAGGTCTAGGGACTCTAGCACTCATGTTCAGGAGGAAGAAGATTGTTGAGTGATCAGAAAAATATCACCGTAGAAGTGTAATGATAATAGAGCATTGCATGAGGGCAATGTTGTGGGTGAAGCAACGATCAAGCCTCTTATACATATGAGTATTTGATTAGCGCTCACTGCACCATGTCCAAATCTCACCGTAGTAGGTGGCTCAACGAGTGATGTCTAGTGTATAAATTCATTGAATGCTTACATTGGCATTAACCTAGGTCGTCCACCCTAGTGTTGGCTAACTGTTCGTATATAGTTCAAATCCCCAGCTATATAGCAAGGGAGATCAACAAGCTGAGGGTAGTCCTGAATATGTTGTTTGAGTTCCCTCCATAGGGCCTCACACACTAGGTCTCAACGTGATGCATAGACTAGCGTGAGCATATTAGATACGAGGAATATTACTGCAAAGTTAACATATTGTGTCCCTTCGACAAGTAACTCCAATGAATAATCTCTCATCCATAATAATCAGAGCTTTTTAGAGGAGTGACAATAGGCATGATCCATTTTGAGTTTCCTCATGATAACCATCCATTCTATAAGCTCAACTATTCTAAGTTTGAGGTTATGGATGAGTGGAAGGAGACGTGTCTAAGTGTGATGGTTAACAATCCCTCTATAATTCAGAATAAATCTTGGATTCATATAAACTATCAGCTCGAAGGACACACTTGTGATTGAATGTTATAGATGCAATGTTAAAGGGGGGCATCTGAGTGGTGTCCATTAGGAGGGGTTGTGTCAATGTCTAAGTCCTCAAATATGGATTTATCATCTTCCTCTTGGACTGTGGAGGCAATTCCACTAGTATCCTGGTGAATATCCTCACTAGTACAAGAAGGGAGAAAGGCTTCACAATCGGTCAAACATTCTTCCCTAGCAAATGGTACACAGGATGGAAATCAGGCAGGAAAACAGAAGCGGGGTTGGGTTGGGTGGATGCATAAGCTGGGATATGAAGGTGGGTGTAGTATAAAGCGCATCAAATGTGCCTAAAAGGGAAAACACATTTGATGTAACTTTAGGGAGCATACCCTCTTTGCCTTTGCATGATGACGCGGTAGGAGGTGGTGCATCTTTGGCCTTAGTGACAGTTTGGGACACCTCATAGCTCCCTTATTCACCCACTAATGAGCTGTAGACAAGGACTAAGTAGACGTAGAGGAAACATGAGGCCAAACTAGAGTGGGTGTGGCTGGAGGAGTATTTTTTCTCTAATGATGGTGTAGGACATGATCAGATGGTAGTAGGTGGACACTGATTAGGGTGATGGCTTTGTGCCGTGTTTTTTGCCTCTACTCATTCTAGGGAAAGGGTGGGAGAAATTATGTTGTGGTCAGCAATGTACATCCAAGGGAAGTGTGGGTAGTATATCCAAGGGAAGTGTAGTCTATATATAATTGTTGTAATTTCTTGAACAATGGGCTGATAGATTAGCTCATCACCATTCCTAACTCCTCTCTCCAACAGATAAATCTCTACATAAACACGTTCATATCTAGGGAGATTGAAAAAATGTACATCTCTATCACGACATATGAATGTTCCTATGGTGTTGGCCAATGACTCAAGGGCATTGGGTGTGAAAAAATGGGGTTGATGGCCAAGGAAGTGAGTCCACACTAAGAAAGAATGAGGGTGTTGGTCATGGGGGCTACTCGTCCTCTCAGTTGTCCAATGATATATGTACATGATGGATTGACTAGTCGTCCATGAAAATACACTAGTGTGTTTTGAATTCCTCCTTAATATCAAATCCAATAAACAACTAAAGTGTCTGGAAATCCTCCTTAAGCTCAAATTCAATAAATACATTACGGTAGTTGTGAATACCAATGACAATAAAACCTAGACAACATAACGACAAGTTTGTACTCATAACCCTTGAGAGGTATTTTGAATTTATGGCAAAATAATAAGTATAAAGTTTGAAATTAAAAGGACTACTCTTTTATATTTTTGAATAAAAATAATACAGATGATTGTTGAATTGTTGAAAATTTCTCATTATGTACTTTCAGATTTCTAAGTCTATAAATACAGTTTTGATTCCTAACTTAAAACACTCCTTGTCTTTGCTCTTTCAAGATCAAAGTTCAAAATCTAGAGATATCTCTCAATGCCTGAAGCAATTTCAATTAATTTTTTAGCATTCTTTCAAAAGGATATTTGTTACTGACATGAATTTGAGTCCACAGAACATTGAATTGTATTTATTGGTGCGAAGTGATTCAAGATTCAAATCAAAGAAGACTGAACTCTGAATTTTGCACATCCTTGACCTTGTGATATGTTTTACATCTTCAACATAAGTTTTACACTTATTTGGATATTTTTTCAAAATTATGAATAGTTTATAACAATTATAAAATCCATGTAACTTGGAATCACTTCTTTTGATTGAGTTTCAAAAGCGCTACATGGGTTTGAACTTGGATGCAGAGGAATCGGAGCATTGACTAAGAACATAGAAAGATTGACCTTTCCAGATTTAGTTGATTCAATTTTAAATATTTTCTGTGATAGTATGTGTTTGTAATTGTGTTAAAAAACCATAGAAGTTGGAATCATATCATTTATTATAGGAATGAAGAACATATATTAGTTTTAAGTATCAACAGTCAAACATGAATCAATAAATTTCATCTAAAGAGAAACACGGAGGAGAAGAGTACTTGAGGAAAGAATAACCACAAATAAGAAGGTATTGCTATGGGGAAGTCATAATTACTTTAGTGCATTTTCATCTCAGAACTAATAAATTGGTGATATACAAATATTAATACTAAAATATATTAAATTAGGATTGGGTTGAAGTCCATTTTAAGGAGTGATTATATATACTAAGTGTGGTTGAGGAAAAATACATAGGTTTCAGAATTATATTGGTCTTCCTAGATCTTTTTGGTCAGTCAAGAGAAGTCTTTGGGATCCAAGTTGAAGTAGGTCAAGTGACATCATTCTGTGGAAGACTTTGGGGGTTGAGGATGATTGAACTTTATAGATGTTTAACTAAAGTATAAAAGGTGTGAGTCAGCAGGTTTAGGCACCTATGCCAGCCAGAGCAAGGTACCCCCCCCACTTCTTCCTTCTCATTTTCTCCTTCAACTAAGAAGAGTGTCTTCATGGTGAGAATATCTACAAAATCTTCAGGAACCGTTTGAGAAGAGGATGTGGACATCCAAGAGCACCTTGATTGCGTGGAAGCTTCCAGAAATCAAACTTGTAATTGGCTTTAGAGTATTCTTTAAGAGAGCAAGTCAATGGTGGAAAAGGTCCACTAAAGGTACTCCCCATTTAATTCCTTTAAAAGAACCATTTGGATCTGTTGCATATAATTTTTTTTTCTGAAACTCAATCTAAGAACTACAACCTGACAAAGATAACTTTGGTCTCTATAGTCAACAGATTACTTACATAACTTTGACATGAATCACACACATGAACTCTTAGGTAAAATACCATTAAGGAATACATATGCATCAGTTTTGTGACCTCTTTCTCTAAAGAGCACACCTCATCTATTCTCAGTGTCTTGACACCAATGCCACAAGATAAACCATTGTCATCATATGTGTAGGAAATTAGTGATATTTTATCTGATAACACTATGTTTGCCTCTAGTGTATTATGACCTCATCGTAATTCAAGTCATTGTATCTATTTATAAACTTCATGATAAATATCATATCAAAGTAAAAATGAATAAATTTTTCTTTGAATAAACATAAAAAAATCATGGAAATGCGACTAGCTTGAGGCAACATAATATCCATCACACATATGATCTAAAGATGTTGTGGATATACTTAAATTTTAAGGGCTAAATAAAAAAATTCATAATAAGTATAAATAAGAGGGACAGCCATTTTAGATAACCATGCCAGAAAAATTTGAGAGCCTACGCTTTTCTTCTAACCCTCACATAGAATCCAGCACTAATAATTGGACGTCGCCAAATGGTAGGTACCCTTGTAAAATTTAATGTTATTATCACTACACTTAGGGGATGGAAAAACAAAGGGAAAATAATTCTATATTCAAAACCGATGAAGGGAAGGAGAATGTTGGACTAGGAACTTAAGGTTCACACTCCTCATGAAACTTTTTTTCATTGAAATTTCTATGTCCTTATAAATAGAAAAAAAAGTAGGAGTAAATTCAGAAATCACGACAGCAATGGTTAGCGTAGATGGACACAACAAATATTATAGTTTAAAAACCTTATTGCCTTCTTGAATTAATTGAAAATTTACACCTATGTAAAATTTTCCTCACTTTCAATGATAAAAAGCAAGCATTGTCAAAATTAACATAACCCCGCAGGAAATAACATAGAAAGAGGGTAATATTATTCGAATAGTACCTATAAAAACCTTTAGGACCTTTAGCAAAATAAATATTATATATCAATAATTTCCATAAATATAACAAAATAATCTTATAACTAGCTGTATTCCATTCCTAGATAATAATGAGCTCCAACTTAAAATCAATAATGAGTGCAAGAAAATTTGATCATAGTGTTTCTCTTATTGTCATCCCCTTCTTGAAATTTGTTTCCCTTCTACCACCATCTATTTTAAATTTTAGATATCGGTCCCTTTCACTCTCAGTACTTTGCATTGTCAATATATACACATCCCGACAAGATATAACATAGTAAGAGGATAACATTATTCAAAGAGTACAAATCAAAAGCCTTCCGACATTTGGCAAAATAAATAGTATATACAAAAAATACCATAACTATTACTAAATAATCTTATCACTTGTTACATTACCTTCGTCGATCATTATGACCTCCATCATGAAGTCAATAATAAGCACAAGATCATATGATTGTAGTGTGTCTTTGATTGTAATCTTCAACCACCATGAATTTTAAATTTTAGATTATCGGCTCCTTTGACTCTCAGTACTTTGCATTGGCAGTATACATATCCTAAGAGGAAATAATATAGTAAGAAATAACATAATAAGAAAATAACATTAGTGAAAGAATACATATCAAAACCCCAAAAGGATGATGGAGGACCATCTGGAAGATCAAGTCAAGACTCGTCAACAGCTGCGTCGGGGAGCCCAAGCCAACGCGAAGAACCCGAATTTCTGATATCAGGTTTGACGAAAGCTTCCTAGCGTCATTTGTTTTGTGCATGTATTATTTCCGTTGACTATAGCGAGGCCCCCCTGCCTGTGCCCGGGGCTCCCCCCACGATCGTTGTTTCATTTATTTTGTTCGTGTTTCATTCAATCCTTAAGAGGAGAGCCCATGTTTGGCTTGTCTACTAAAGGGGCCCATTAGGGCAACCACCCCCCCCCCCCCCCCAACTATAAAAGGAGGTGTGGGTTGAGTGCTCTACCTTGGAGATCCATTTTGAAAGAACCTGAATGTGGTGTTTTGTTTTCTTTCGGGTCTCCACCTTTCCTCCCCAAGGGGTTCCTCCATCGTTTGTTTTTGTTTTTGTTTTTGGAAAGCTGCAGCCCTCAGGGGATGCACACTTGCTAGTTCACAGCTGACCCCCCCCCCCCCCCCCTGCGGTCGGTGGCAGACTGACACCGCTGCCTCCTCAACAACCCGATCCTGCTCTTCTATAGAAGACCTTTTGCACGTGGGTGACAAAGTGCCCCACATTCGCCGTCGGCTCTCGTTCCCCTTCACGGCCTCCTGTTGCCTGCGACGCTTGCCACGGCCAACCACTACCTCCGCCAGAACACAACGGTCACCAAAAGCACTCGCCCACCGCTAGTACTCCACAAAACGCATCTGCAAAGAAGTCCCTATGCGCCCTGCCAATTGATATCCTATTCACAGCTGACAGTGCACACCAGTGGCCCCATCACTGCTAACTACTGATCGTGGAATGCTGGTGGCGCACTCGAGCCCCGAAATCATAGCAGTTGCCGCAACCTGATTCAATCCCTGGCACCATCACCGCAGTGCACCACCCGATAAGTTGAACCCTGACCCTTGTGCGATGAACGTCTTTCGAGTGCGTCCAACAAGTAGCCCTCACCTTAGGGCCCTGTCCTTCCCCATTGCGACCAAACGACATCCATGCCGACGCCTGTAATTACTGAACGCCGTGCTCATTTGCCTAGTGACCTCTTCTAGTATTGTAGTCACATTATTACTGATACCCGTTGCTCAAGAAGCTTCAGAATTCATTATCCTGCATTGATTGTAACTCCAACCCCGGCCCTCGACCTGCTGATGGTGTGTGCGCCACCATTGTTGACTTATCTGGTGATCGTTTCCATGGTTGGACACTCCTCATCGTTGACCTGCAATACTGCGCCTCCTGCCGTTATCCCCAATTATCGCGGTTAATCGGCCATTGTCGGTCCATTCTCTCCCCGCGGAGAATGACTACTACTTGGATGCAAGTGCATCCTCAGCTAGCGCCTACTGGCCACTCTTGATAGCTTCGACTACGTGGTGGTTATCGATATCTCATCTCGACGGATACAACCTGCCCCCTGCACCGGGCCTAGATCCAACAGGTCATTACTCCTTCCCCTTTTATTTTACAATATTATTACTTTCATCAGTACTGTCCTCATCTGCGCCGCTACCAGAACATTACGACTTTTAGGTTTAGCCACTTCGTTGAGAGATAGTGAATTCATTCATGTTATCGGTGTGTGTCACTCTCGACGACAGTCAAGGATGCATGTGGGCGGTGACTGTCCCTAGCCCGTTAACCTTCGTGTTGTCCCGTTAGGTCATTGGGAGACTGACCACTACCCTAGACCCCCCTCGTATCCCTATCTGGACTATCATCATGGGTGAGAAGGTTTTCCATCGAACTTCACACTTACTTTTCCAACAAACGCATCACTAATCCATGATTGCATCACACATATTTGCCCACGCATTGTGGCGTGAAATGAGCCGTCGATCTCGGCATGTCATGTTACATCATTAAAACATTTAGCAAAATAAATAGTGTATACCCAAAAATACAGTAAATATTACTTAATAATCTAATAACTTGTTACATTTTCTTCTTGGATCATAATAACCTCCATCATAAAACTCCTTAATGAGCACAATGTCATTTGCTCGTAGTGTGTCTCTCTTTCTAATTTCTTTCATACATTATTTTTTCTTCTACCACCATCCATTGTCAATTATAAAGTATCCTCCTTTTCCACTCTCAGTACTTCTCACTCGCAGTATATACATATCCAAGAAGGAAAAAACATAGTAAGAGGATAACTTTATTCTTAAAGTACATATCAAAGGCCTTCAGACATTTAGCGAAATAAATAGTGTATACTTAAAAATTTTACAAATATAACCTTAGAATATTATGACTTGTTACAATACCCTGTTGCATCATTATAACCTCTATCATGAAGTCAATAATCAGTACAAGATCATCTGATTGTAGAGTGTCTCTCTTTGTAATCCCCTTTGTTACATTCTTTCTCTTATACCACCATCAATTGTCAATTCAAAATTATCGGCCTTTTCACTAACAGTACCTCGCTGATGTAATACGATGTTTAGATTTGACACGTCATATTACATTTGGAGAGTGAATACAAAATGCAACGTTAATGTTGTGAAATGATATATGTAATTTAAATAAAAAAAGTTAATTACCGTTATGTCACGATCGAACTCCCAAGAATCCACGTAATCAGCTCGAAGGGTTGATGTGGAGGCGGACGATCTTGGTCCACACCGTCGACGTGAATGAGCAGATTCATTACCGTTACCGGAGAATTTCTTAACCCAATGGTGGTGGCTAAAACCTACATTAAATTTTGAACTTACTCGAGACAAAGGAATACGCGAAGTCGGCTCTGAGGGAGATAATAATACTGAGAAAATAGGAGAGGGTAGAACCTGGTTTTGAGAGCGGTTGAAGGCCAAGGTACCTATGAGGCAATTGTCCAGAGGTTCGACTATTGTCTTCACGTCAATGAAATCTCTGGGCGTTAGTATGGAGCTTGTTTCTTTGACCCCTTGTCCTGACGGTGTGAATCAGCAACAATGGAGAGTAAATACTGCACGGACTCTCCAAGACAGAAGTTTGACGATCATAAAAATGGTGTAATCCGCGGGAGCAAATATAAACCAGTCAATGGACTATATCCAAGAGGCATCTGATTGAGGAGTCTAACGATGGAGGTCCGGTGTGAGTCCAGGCCGGAATGTAGTGATTATCTTCTTGATTGATGAAGGACTGCGAGTGTAACCAGACAATCACAGACAGAAGAATGGATGTCCAAATCATGGATCTTCCCGACATCCACCATCGATGTTGCAGCGACGTGATCTTGAGTGGCACAGCGATTGAGCTGGATTTCAGAGGATGAAAATGGCGATGACATGGAGAATATCTTAAAGTTGATCAATTTCTCCCCCTCCCACCCCGACAAAGTAATGTGCTCCAGGAATTTAGAGAATTTTTCCACAATGATCAAGCGATCAAATGGGCGACGGCAATGAGAGGCAGCGTCGTTGATAAAAAAAACAAAATAGTTGAATTTTTTGGCAAAGGATGAAGGATACACGATTCTGCAAGCCTGCTGAGGTAATCTGCTTCAGAAATTCAACACAAATCTTTTGATCGTGGACCAATGAGGGATCAATCGTCGTTCTCCCTAGTAACACATTTCGTTGATATGATGATCTTCCAGGAAAATTGTCAATCGAATCTGGTGGCCAACTAGGCCTACTCTGGGGTTCTGAATCCTCCACGAACAAAGCAACGATCATGATGAAAATTATCTTCAGAAGCTTTCAATCATTTTCAAAAAAGAAAGATCGATAAAAGAAATTCTACGAGAATCCAGGACGATGGACTGTCGAATCTTCTTCAACTCATCCGACCGCCAAGAATCATGTCCAGAGAGCGACGATCAATGAGGTCTTTTTTGCCCCAATAGGGAGTTCTGATAATCACTGAGGATAGCTTGGACTGTGCGCCACAAGCAATATTTTGATCGTGTAAAGATAAGTATAAGCGATGGAGAAAGAGGGGTCGAGCAGGCCGCAGGCTCTTGTCTGGTAAGAAAACAATAAGTATGAGCAGAGTTCTCAGGTCAAACTCAAGTAGAAAATGCCATTTCAATCGAGAACAAGAGAGATCCAATGTGGAGAAATCTATGGGCTGGAGCTTCCACGGCGTATAATTGTTCTCGATGAAAAGGGTTCAATCGTCCACCTAACACAATGGGGGCACACAGAAGTTCATCGATTACCGAAGAGTTTTGATTAATTCCTATGACAGTTGAAGATAATTTTGTAGTGGACAGATCAGGATCGAGACACAAGCACACACAAGACAATAGATGCAAGTCGAAGGGCAACGTTTTGGCTCAATTCTAAGAGAAAATGATGTCCACAATAGCAGACCAAAGATGTTTCGTAGATTGAATTCCTGATGATTTTAGTGACTGATGAACTGTTGGGCAGATGATGCTTCCCAAGAATTCTTAGCATAGAGGAACGATTACATCCATGGAGAAGGAAGGAACACTCCACATTAAAACAAAATAACTGCTACTATGAAATTCAGATCTGGGTTCTTTAAATTCAACAAGTCTATTGATCCCACGTTTACTCTTCCCCTCTTATAGAGGGAAAGTGGTAGCTGTGGGTGGCCCCATTAGGCCCCTTTTTAGGGAAAGCCTATTGGGCTTCCTCTTAAGAAGGCTCTTTAGGGGAAGAAGATGCCCCTCATGGTTTTCTCCCCCTAAAGAGGTCAATTAAGCACAATTAAATAAAAAGAAAACACATGCAGGAGGCCAGTACTCATGCAGGAAGGGCCTCCCAATAATCCAACAATGACAAGAAAACAGAAAATTTACATAAGACACTTGACACGAAGCCAGACGACGATGTTGCTTCTCAAACCTGATAGTGGAACTGTAGATTCTTCACATCGGTTTGGGGCTCCGCGACATGGCTGGCGACGGATCGGGGCGCGATGAACTGGATGGTCCTCCATCATTCGCATTGGCAGTATATCCATATCCCAGTAGGAAATAACATAGTAAGAGGATAACATTACTCATCAAGTATAAATCAAAAGCCTTCAGACATTTAGCCGAATAAATAGTATAAACCAAAAAAACCAGGAAAAGAGCTAAATAATCTTATCACTTGTTACATTACCTTCCTAGATCATCATGACCTCTAAATGAACTCATTATTGATCACAATGTCATTCGATATTGATGAATATTATGTGGCCGTCAAGCCAATCACACTGCCATGTTTATTTAGGTTCATTGAATAAAATATTTATGTTCATTATTATTCCGTGTGATGTTTATAATGATGTCCATGAATACCTGCAATGACTTAGGGGATTATGATGAGATCATAATACAGTGACCACTAGTTTTTAAACACGTATTCTAAATATTCCTATTTGATGGATAGTCGAGACGGACATCGAATTATTTGGATAAAATAGTGATGAATCAAATAGTAGATGCTAAAATGACATGCTTGAGTGAACTTTTTAATAACTATAAATATTTAAAATTATCATTTAAACATAATTTAGCACTTAATTCATGAAGTTGGCTTAAATTAGTAATCGAGTATTTATAAGTATTCTTTTGGACTAACCCGGCATGACTCTGAGTCAAGTGGAATGAATCTCACTTCTCTTTTAGAGTTTTTGACATTGTCAGGTTTAGGCCTCATTTGAGGATTATTGGGCTAAGGCAAAGAGGTTCAAGAAGGCCAACCAGGTTCAGAGCTCTAGGAGTGGCCCAGAGTTCCACCTTGCATGACTTTAATGAGCCTTTAATCTCATTAAGGCCGAATCTTCAAAAAAAAAAGAAAGCCAAGTGAGCGAAGATAATGAGGAGCAATCAGAGGAATCAAACCTGATTGGAGGACACCTCTTCACCACGATTGAGGCTGCAGAAAAGATCTGGACCATTCAAGGCTTTGGGAGATCCAAGGGTCATCATTTCTTTCTCTTCCCTGTATAAACCCCTCACAATCCAGTGTAATACTCACTCTTGTTTCAATCTAAATCCAAGATTTTCTGGCTTATGTGCAATTTTTCTTGAGTCCTCTTATGTTTAGTGAGAGTTGGGTAGAGCAGGGGTCAGATCGGATCGGATTGAAATGAATCAGATCCACATGTCAGCTCGATTGGATCAGATCCGACTCGATCGGATCAGGTTGATCATGTGATCCGGGTCAGACCCGATCGGATTGGGTCCGACCCGTGTTCAACCCGATCCGTTGGCAGTCTTGAAAAACCACCAAAACTCGATTGGGTTTGACGTGGTCTGAAGCCATGTTGCGCCGCACCCGCGCCTTGCGCGAGCAATGTGATGTGGAAAATACAAACTTAGGTGGACTAGATGTATGTTCCCTTAAGTTAGTGAACTAATGAGATTGGAATGTGGAGTTGACTATATGAGATAGTCAACTTACACTCACACTCACAAATTCATACTCCACACATGAGTTAGGGCATATGTTAATATGAGATATTACATGTGTGCATGTCATTGAAAAAACTATATCAAAATCCCTCTCTTTAAAATCTGAGTCGCAACGCGAAAGTGGCGAACTTAAGCGTGGTCCTCTGTTGGTATAGTCTTATGATTCAAGTCCCATTAAGCTAGGTTGGTGGAGTCAACTCCAGGCCTACTTCTTTAGGAGGAGGAACTAAGAACTAGTGTATGACACAAGGTCGAGATAGAGGAACTGTGTAGTTTGATGGGGGTATACTACGGGATTGACGCAAATCTATTTTTGACATTTAATGATGGTAGTGCTCATACCAATCTCAGTGGTCATCGGTAGAGGTTTACTCCAGGCTGCATGAGCATTGGGGACCAAAATATGATTGGATACTGCAAAGGGTTGTAAGTCTCATGAGATAGGTGTTCAATAATGGTATTATGATGGGTGGGGGTATACTCGAGGTCATATTACACGTTAAAATTCTGATTCCCACTAGGAGAAAGTCGATTTCTTCGTTTCTATGCACTTGAGGGTTATATGGAATGATGAATTTTAGTGGGAGCTATTTAGATTCGATGAACTTATAATCTGCTTGAAGTAGTAATTCATTAGATATATCCCGTGCAGGCAAAGATGTCGTCGAGCAATCTGATATGTAGCAGAATGGATGCCAACTGTTTGACTGGACCAAACTATACTAATTGGCTTAGGGACTTAAAGATCCTCCTTAAGTTTGAGCACATAGTCTATGTCCTTGAGAGTGATGGCTTGGGAGAGCTTTCATCGGATGCAATTGAAGGGGAGACTATGGAATATCTAAAGTGGAAAGATGAATCCACTACGGTCCAATGCCACATGCTAGCTTCAATGTGCAATGAGTTGCTGACACAACATGAAGATATGGAGCCAAGGCCAATGCTACTCCATTTCATGGAGTTATTCGCTGAACAGAGTAGGACTCAGAAATATGAGATATCAAGGAGCCTATTCAGGGCTCGCATGACCCGATTGTCTGCGGTACAAACTCATGTACTAAAGATGATTAAGTGGATAGAAAGGTTGGCAGTGCTAGGAGTTGAACTGCCCGTTGAGATGAGCACAGACCTCACTCTTGAATCCTTACCTGATTCATTCTCCTAGTTCATTGTTAACTTTAGAATGAACAAAATTCAAACGACACTTCTGGAGTTTCTTAACATGCTTTCCATTGCCGAGGGCAACCTTCAAAAGGACAAGCCCCAAGTTTTCTTTGTTGGTAGGAGCAACAAGAAGAGAAAGGCGATGTCTGCCTCAAGGTGAGACAAAGGGAAGAAGCAAGTGAAAGCACCACCAGCAAAGAAGGACAACGGGAAGAAAGGCATGTGCTTCCATTGTGGAACAAAGTGTCATTGGAAGAGGAAATGCAAGAAATACCTCAATGAGATAGCTCAAAAGAAGCATGGTGATGCTTCATGTATCTATGTGATAGATAATTGTCTTGTATAGATTCATCATCTTGGGTATTGATACTGGATGTGCTTCTCATATCTACAATGACTTGCAGATGCTGACAAGTAGAAGAAAGCTGAGCAAAGGCGAGGTAGAGCTAAGAGCAGGGAATGGCACAAGAGTTGCTGCTATCACTATGGGGACAATGAACCTCAAGCTTACATCTAGAGACTGCTATTATGTTCCTAGCATAATAAAGAACATTGTATTTGTTTCATGTTTGGATAGACTCGAGTACAACGTGACCATTATGAACAAATGTTGTTCTGTTTATTTTCAAAATAAATTGGTTGCATTAGCACCATTGGTCAATGGCTTGTACTTGATGGATGTTTCTTCTTACAATCTCCAAGTAGATGTTTCTCGTAAGAAGAGTAAACAATCAGTGAACACAGCCTATTTATGGTACTGCCGGCTTGGGCATGTTGGAAATGGAAGATCTTTTATAGTCAATAATATGTTTCCAAAAAAAACCAGTTCATTGCTGTCAGTCATTGGTAACTTGGTTATTCTCTAATGTTACAGTTTTATTTTAATCAATGGTCCTCTAGATCTTCATTTCAATAACCAGGATCAGGGTGCGTGACACATGGTACATGTTTCCATGCTAATAACTCAAATGTTCAGAATGACAAGTTCAGTCATCATCTTACTACAAGTATTTTTTGTCAATGTCTAAGAAGATAGTTCAAACAATGTACAAAAATATAAATGATATAGGGAAATGCACCAAATTGACTCTCGGATATAAGTCATATTTTCAACAACTTGGAACACCCTATGTCATTCTTTTATTCTTCTGCCTGTTACTCAGATCCTTGATGAGCATAATGCACACCTAGTTTTATATGCTGCATACTTCACCTCATTATTTAACTAAAAATAAAATTCCATGAAATGTCTTTAAAATGTTTGCTACAAAAATTTGGTCACTTGATAACAATGTTCATGGAAGTCATGTTCTTCAAGACATAGAACTTACCGATCTATGTCAGGTCACCAGTTAAATGAAATAGTTGTTCTAATTCATCTCAAAATTCCATCTCATCAACCTTTTACAGATACTACATGTCCTCATTTGTGGGTGCAGCTTTGGTGTTCCCTTTTCTCAAGAACAAAAAATGATATGGTCTGATTCCTACATTATCAATCTCATATGCATTGTCATCATCTATGTATTTTTTACCCTTTTATTAGAAAAGGCCACTTTGTGCAATTTGGCATATTTCCCCAACTCTTGTAAGGCATCACATATGTTAGCTTAAGTGTCTAAGGTATAATCTAAGAGGAGGTGAGTTAGTTTATCTAGCTATATTATCTAATTCTTTGTTCGGCAATGTACAATTTTCTAACTAGGAAATGAGGTAGGAAACGGGAGGTAGTTTTTCCTTTAAGCCAACTCATCCTAATCCTTGATGTCATTCCATGGTATTTGTCCTAACGTGATGATTTTCCCTAACTGTGTTTATGTGAATGCCTCCAAGAAAATAACTTTGAAATTGGACTAAATTAATTAAGTGAAACTCTATCATCCTTGAACCCAAAGTCTTCCACGAAGCAACGGCTCTTAATCCACTTTTGAACTTTCCCATGAAACCTTCTCTACTTTGGCCCCAAGAGCCTTAACCTGATTCACCGCAAAGATGTAATAAGAATAATATTTATGAATAATATGTATTTCTCCACAACAACATTGAATACATAATCAGTCCCCTAAAGTAGAATTCAAGACAAGGCATAATTTCAAGTATTTCAGCAGAAAATATATTTTTTGGATAGAAAATAGTTACTTCAAGAATAAAAATTATTAAATATATTTATGACTTTCATACAGCAATACCTCCAAGTCTGTGGTTGCTTTTTTCCCTTGTCCTCTTCTCCTCCACATTTATATTCAAATGAAATCAGTTATTTATGTTTGACCTTTGGTACTTAAAACAAAAAAATATTATTCATTATTGCACCAAATAATACCATTCAAACTCATATGAATTTTCAAAAAAATTAGTTACAAGTGTCAACTCAAGCAAAACATTCAAAATCAAATGAATCAATTTCCAAATGTCACTTTTTACACTTTTTAGGCAATTGATAAACTCAAAATCGAGGGTAAAATTACGTCATGATGAAATCAAATTTAACCAATAATATTTATAACCTTTAATCCAAAAATAATTCACTTAGGTAGTGATGAGCTAGGATCGTCTCCACATGCAACGAATATTAGGGAAGGAACTCTCTCGGTCGGGTAAATTCAAGAACGTTAGAAAAGTTACATATGACGTAAAAGGCAGTGAATGGGTGAAGATAGTAATAACAATAAAACTAGTATTGATTTGAGAAGTTATGAGTCATGAGTAATGATCAATCGAGCTTGAGGTAGAGGGTAAGAAGGCATGAAACGGCGACGCGAGATAAGATTAGAATTCGTGATAATAAGTACTTTAGGGTTAAAAATTAGGGTTTACTAACTTAGGGTTAATAAAATATTGGAGTATGGAGAGACGAGAAGGATTGAAGAAGATAACGTAACACGTAGTGGTAAAGGTAATGAGAATGGGTAAAATGAAGTATGAAATGGAAAGATAGTGATTGAGCTTCTCTTGAACAATTAGGGAGGAGACACATTATGGGATCATGATGGTGTGTGTGTGACACATCAAATAGAATATCACTCAAAATCTTATTATCTAAAGCTTTACATAATTCTTAAACATGTAAATATGGTTAGCTTAAGCTACTAAAGATGCATGCTATCAGCAACCACGTGTTTGTTCCACACACAAGTCTAAACCTTGATGACTCTAAGAAAAATCAATTAAAAGATACAATTCCCAGTTCCATATATTGTCTTGATTCCCAGAAGCTAGTATTTAAGATAGAGCTTATATTAAAGATATCTAACTTTTCACAAGGATCAAAGACATGCAAAATTCTGAGGGCAACTTTCTTTACTTTGAATTTTGAATAAACCTGCAACAAAAAATCCACTTCGATATACTTTGGACACAGATTGATGTTAGAAAAAGATATTATCTTGAATAATTGCTGAAAATTGCTTGAAAAATGCTTCCTGGAGTGAAAGATCTCTCTAGCTTTTGGACTGTGATTTTCAGAGAACAAGGAGAATGGGAGCTTGAAATTAGGGCTCAAACCTGTATATGAGGAGATAAAAATCTAATTTGTTGGGGTATTTTTGTGTCTGATAATCAAATTTGGTAATTAAATTATTTCCCTTTTAAACGAAGATAAGAGCTAGTACATTTTGTTATTTTTTAAGCAGCTAAAGAATAATCTATGGAGGGGGGTGAATTAGGTTCTCTATCTATTTTATTTTTTATTTTCTAATTCACCTAGGATTTTTCTACATAAGAAATGAGTTATAGGAAATGAGAGAGACAATAATTTTGTATACACAGCTTTGGCTATTCCTTAATGTTCTTCGTGGGTATCTGCCTTAAGGTGATGATGTGCCCTAACCATGTTTGTGTAAATGCCCCCAAGAAAATCACTTGGAAATAGGACTGAACAAGGATACCAAAAAGGTAAAAAATCTATGAAGCTTTGTTAATTTCAACCCAGTAAGTCTTCCATGGAATGACATTGCTTGACCTACCTCAACTTGGTCCCTAAAGCATTCTTCTTCTAGTCCCCGAAGCCGTAACCTGACTAACCACAAAGATTTAGCAAGAAAGATAGATTTCTGAACAATATCTTCTCCCCAACAACATAGTATGCAAACTCCTTAAAGTAGCATTCAAAACAATGCCTAATTTCATGTATTTCAACAGGAATATTTTAGATCAGAAATGTATTAATTCATATAGAAACATTTATAAATGTAATTATGACTTCCTTGTAGTGATAAATCCTTGTTTGTGGTTGTTCCTTTCTTAAGTCCTCTTCTCCTCCACATTTCTTTTTTGACGAAATTCCTTGATTCGTGTTTTGGCCTTTGGTGCTTAAAACTCAAATATATATATATATATAGATACACATACCCTCTCTCTTCTCTTATTAATATCCCTTTAAGCTTTTCTAAACTAAAACAAAATTAATTCCTCTATCTATCTAGCTAGCTATACTACCTTAGATATTCTTCTTTGACCTATCTAATTGGTTTTCTTACTAATTAAATAATCTCTATTCTTCAACTCGTCTTCTGTACTCCTAAAATTTAAGCATACACATATATCTTCTCACCTATTCTAATCCGTCATTTAAATTATAATACTCACTTTCCCTTATCTTCGTCATACTTATTCTCTCTCTTTATTATCCTTCCTACCTCTAACTAAACCAAATACCTCTATAAAAAAATTAATTATCTCTTATTACTAAACTATATTATTACCTATCTAACTACAATCTTATTATTATTATCATTACATCCACTTTATATATTCCATATAGCTTACAATTAATTAAACAAGTAACCTCCTAGCTCCTATTCATAGATCTTACTATTCTATATATCTTGATTAGTTTTCTCTACGCCTTCTACTACTTATACTAACATCATCCTTAACTATAACTCTACTAATTTCTCTGAATATCCTACTTTCTTATTATCTTTAAGATCTATAAAAAGCTAAAAGTAATATCTTATACTTTCTCTCAGTGTCTTGTTCTGTTTCTTATCACTTACTATTCATTATTATTGAATATATATTAACTTCTCTAGTCGATTAGATACTATTCCCTAATTACTAACTACTTATCCTGTCTTACATTCATTATCTTGAGTACCTTTATTACTACTAGTTAACTATAACTCAGTTATTAAATACACCATTAAAATCCAGTCCTTATGGAGATGATCTCGCTCCGATTATGCATTTAAGTGAGTTTCTATATTTTATCGAATTAATTTGGTTTTATTAAAATTAAAATTACAACAACATTACAGTTACATTCGTAATTTGCCTTTATCACTGCACTAGCTGGGACCTAATTGGCAGGCGATGGTATGCCGCTGGGCAGCGAAATGCATCAGCAAAAAGTAGACAAAAATGTTATAATGCTTTTCTACATGATGAATTCTTTAGAATGATTTGATGTGTTGAAAATAGTGACCTTTTCTAGGTCTGATGCTATAGATAAGAGTGAACTTTGAAATTTTTAATGAATAGGTGGCCCTTGTATCTCTCATACCCCTGAACACTCTGTCTTAATAGGTCACTGTTTGGTGCTATATACGTCCAATATATTTATTCTGAAGTATTTAGGGATTAGATACTCTTCTGCTCCTGGTGAATACAAAATGTCAATTTGCACCAAGTGAAGTGAGATGGATAGGATATGGTTTAAGGTGATAGCTATGGTAAAGAGAGAAGAGAAGGATGGATAGCTAAAAAGACAGGGGAAAAGTAAGATCGATGATGGCATGCATAGAGGGAAATATTACTAAGATAGCTTACTCCCATGATTTTACTTCGACGGGGGGTTGCAGAAAAAAATATTAAATTTGGAGAATTCTCAAGATAATTCTCACAGTAACTTGATTGAAACACCTCCTTGTTGCATGGGATAAATACATGTGATTGAGATTTCATCAAGATATACTAAGCTGTGTGCAAAAGCCCCATTTGTACTTTATTTTTTACTTTATTCTTTTTCACTTTTATTTTTTGTATTTTATTTTTGATTTTCCTGTTTTATGTTTCTATTTTTATTTTTCTGTTTTTTATTTCCTTTTCTTTAAGGGTTACAAAAAAATGGGAGATATACAGCTCGAGAAATTCCAAAGGTGAAGAGAAAACTGATGCAGTTTATGCATGATGATCAAACATCTATTGGTATTGAGAATGGAATGAGTGAGAAAAAATAAGAAATAATAATATGATATAGAAGATTAAATGTTAAAATAAAAATAAGGATAAAAATAAAATCATATCACAAGGATATGACAAAGAGAAAGATAGATGGGCTGGGGAGAAAGCATACCATCAATAATAGTGTGAAAGGTTTAGCGATGGGTACCTATATATAAATAAAGCATATGGGGATGGTTTTAGGTAGTCTAGGATAAGGGTGAAGAGGATGCATATATAGGTTTTGAACTTAGACTTTTGGTGGATCAAGAAAAAAGGGATTTTGCGCTCAGGAGTGGAAGGAGTACCAACTCCTTCCCTACTCGGGATTCCATTTCACAAAGGAACTAGGCACTAAAAGTAAAATTGGCTATCCATCCCATGAAAGAGATGTGTTCCAATGCTACTTTTCCTTAGTCTCATCATTCATACCCATAGAAGTTCCGTCTTTTTACTTTTTTACCCCCAACTTAGTCACCTAGTTATCCTTACTATTTGAGAAGTCGAATACATACTTTCTAAATTAAAGCTTGGTGTCACCTTAAAAAGCTCATTATGCACCCAAATAGTTTAACTTCTCAATTGAGTATCTTTTGATCAATGAGAGAATCAATTTCTCAAGATGGGATAATCTTGATTTTCAGAGGAAAATAGAAAAAATACCCCAACAAAGCATGATGCTTGAATTGAAAAGTTTTCCCCAAAAATCGAAAAAATTTCACCCAGTGTCTTAAATATGTGGGCTAATATTCCTCTTCTCCGTGCGTCATAGTAAATTGATTAGCAGGCTCCCAATGCAACACAAGTCTCTATGAGTCAAATATATAAAAAAAGACAAATATAACAAGAAAAAAACTCAGGAAATAGGAAAAAAATTATGAAAGAAACAAAATTTAAATATTGATTTAAGTAAACATATCACAAAACTGAATCAGAGATAAATAAACTAGAAATTTAGTTTATTTTCTGGATATATATAGAATAAGGTCAATAGCCAAATCGACTAATCTATAATTTAAATTTTGTTTCTGGAATATTTTACTCCAAACATGAGAGCATTTTTAGAAGAGAAACATGTCATGGTTAGAGAATATATCTTTGAAACTCAAAACTATCTCATGATAAAAGTTTCTAATGTGGTGCAGATCATTACTCCATGCTACATGGAATATCATTCGATATTCACCAAACGAATCAATACTTTCGAATAACATGATATTTATACTCTTGCAAATCATAAGATATTTTTCTTGCCTATTAAATGGCTTGGCCAAAGAGAAAAAATAAGCTTTTTAATATTTTGGACATGACATACACATAGCTAGAAGAAGTGTGTAGAATGTAGAGAGAATTAGGGATGACAAGGTAAAAAATAATTTGTTACTGATCAAAACTAAATTGAAAGAAAATTTTGGATTACTGAGAAGGTCATCATGTTGTTAGATTCTAAGGCCTTCATATGGACGAAAACTTAGAACAACTTTTTAGCAAAAAATGTATAAAATTGTTGAAACTAGATTTATAAAACAATCAATGGGATCACTTAGGCACGGATCACATCCATGATTTATTGGATCTTCAAGTGAGATGTGTTGACCTGCTCAAGTGCGAGCCCTCGAAAGGTATCCACACAATCCTTGGCACATTGAATCTCCTCCTTCACATTGATGAGGCCCATCATGCTGTGTCGTCCTCATTACACCATCCCAATTTGGAACTATAACCACTCGTATACTAGAAGTACTTTGTGTCTCTGGTTTAAGGACCACCAATTCAGCCATGACGTGAATAAACCTTATTGAAAGTTTGGTATAATACCATTCTGTTGGGTTCTAGTGGCCTTGATCTAAATGAATATGATAATTTCCTACAGCCTAACACTTAAAATGGAATCATAACTGCATAAACAAAAACAAGAAATGAATCAACTGTGCACAGATTGTATTTGTGATTTCTCAGATCCTCAAGCGAGCCTAATTGAGCTGCTCATATATGCAGCCTCTAGACCTATCCACGTGGTTCATGACACATCAAATCTCCTCCTTTGCCTTGATGAGCTCCAAGCTACCTCCATTGTCATCTTTTCTTTGTCTCAATCACATTGAAAGTGAAGTGGAGGTGTGGGAAGATGGGAGAAGAAAGGGAAGACCCCTAAACTATTCTGGCATGGGTGAATTTTTTTCAAGGCCTTCCACTATTTATACAAAGTTAGTATTTTTCATAAAACCCCCAAAACTTGAGTCTGTCTTCCAACTTCTAAAAGATCATTTGTGTGACCCTCTTGGCCCATGTATCAATCTAGTTAATAACTCTACCAGCCCATTTACCTTTATTAGACTTCAAAATCAATTGATTATATCACCTTTATTGGTCAATTTTCAAACCCTAATTGATCATCAGAGTTACTACATATGTGTTCGAAAAATCACCGGAGATCTCTTCTTCGATATTTCACAACCTTAGCCAAGGAGTTCATTGCATAGTCTTCCTTGAGTTGTCTCCTCTTATGCCAAGGGTGGAGGATCCTATCTCGACCTCTCAATCATCTTCATGGACTTCTTAATATATCCAAACTAAGACAGTTTAGGATCCCATTAAAAGGAACTTGTGATCATAGGCAAAGTTCAAGTGTTCGTCCACAAGATGTATTTGGTGTCTTAGGTCTACGGACCACTTACACAACTATGATGTGAATCATCGTGATGTACAGTTTCGTATAATACTATTTAGGGATTCGTATAGATCAATTCAGTGAACTCTTTCCACCAAAGACCACCCACTATCATATGAGTACGGGAATAACCATACTCATCATATGAGTGAGGCTAGATAATGATATTTTATCCGGATACTTCGATCTTCTTCTCGAGTATACTTTGAATAGGAATATTGAGAACACATGCTTGCTTAAAGACTAGTGATCCAAGTATTAGGATCTCATCAGAATTCACCAAGTCAGATCATGTATTGATAGACTTCATTATAAGCATTAGACGTGCACTATAATAAATATGATCAATTAATGAACATGGAATGAGATATCGAATATGTGATTGCCTTGTCGACCACATTTATTTCCATTATATTCAATGGTTCATATGGAGAAATTTGATGAACTCTCTATGCTAAAGATCACCTACAAGGTATTCTTAGTGTCCTCACTCTAATCGCTATGAAACACGCCATACTAACCATACGAGTGAGACTAGATAGTATTCTTCTACCTGCATACTTTGATGTCATTGTCGAGTATCCTTCGAATCAGAATATCTAGAACACATGATGTAACACGATGCGCCGGGATCGAATGGCTCGTGTTACACCACAAGGAGAGGAGGGCTGATCAGTAGAGCGACAACATAGGGAGGCCGCTTCGGTAATGGTAACTGGGTTGAGCCTTGGCTATGACTCGCTATAGGCGACAAAGACACGCGTCTCTGGTGCAGAGCGGCGGCTGTATATCCTGTGACGGCATGTACTATGCGGCGGAGAACTAGCGGTGGCATGTCATCCAGTGATCCTCTCCCTTGAAGCTACTCTAGGAGGCCGTAGCGGAGGGCATAGGATGGCATAAAGGCACAATGGCACAGGGCAGTTGAATCAAGGTATTGTCGGACATTTGCGATGGCGATGTCTATTGTTGCTTCGATGTTGAAGAAGAATGTAAACTAACTACTGGCGGACGGAGGTAGGCATCGGTGACGACGGTGGCGGCGGTTCATCCTGCGGTGGCATGTACTTCGCGGCGGTGAAGCGGCGCCGACGGTTCGTCCGGTGATTGCTCTCCTCAAAACTACTCTAGAGAACACTAGGCGCGCGTGTTCAGAGGTGATCGTAGGGGCAAGGTCGGCGGCACTACAGCTAGGCGTAGTGACGGGCTAAGAGGCGAGCGCAGTAGCGAGGACGGTGGCACAACTAGGCCCGGTGTCAGGCTCGGTGGTGAGCGTAGGGACGAGGACAGCCAAAGCGCAGCAAGGCGCAGTGATGGGCTCAAAGGTGAGCGTAGTGACGAGGACAGTGGCGGCTCATCTAGGCGCGGCGACGGGCTCGGAGGTGAGCGTGGTGGCATGGACGGCGGCGGCGGCTCATGTAGGAGCGGCGATGGCTCAGAGGCGAGCACGGTGACGAGGACGGCAGGGCAACTAGGTGTAGCGACTACGACTGCACGACTGCGACTGCAACTGCTTCATGGTTGCAGGGTTGCAGCTGCGGCTTGGCACGTGGCTATGCGGCTGCGTGGGTGCGGCTGCCGCTGCGACAGCAACTACTATGCAGATATGCAGTGCGCGGCTGCGTGGCTGTGTGGTTGCACCGCTGTGCGCTGCAGCTGCACGCCTATGGCGCCGTGGCTGCATGGGTGCGCGATTGCGGTTGCGCAGCTACGTGGTCGTGGACGATGACTGCGGCCACTATGGGGGCTATGGCCTGCTCCGGCAGTTGCGGATGCTATGGCAGTTGTGGCGGCTACTACGGGCCGCTGCATGCGCTCTGGTGCCTACAACCGATGCGGTTGCTCCAGCGGCTGCGGGCAGCTACGGGCGCTCTGATGCCTGCTACCGCTGCAGTCGCTCTGGTGGCTGTGGCCTGCTCCGACGGCTGTGGTCAATTTGGTAGTTGCAGCTTGCTTTGGCAGTTGCGGTTGCTCTGGCAGTTGCGACTGCTACAAGCGGCTGCGGTCACTCTGGACGTTGTGGCCGTTGCGAGCGGGTGTGGCTGTTGTGACGACCATGGCCATTACGAGCAGTTGCAGGCGGCTGTGGCCGCTGCGGGCAACTGCGCTCGTTGCTCACGGCGGCACCTGTTGCTCCCGATGGCAGCCGCGGGCAGGCTATTGGACCCACAACTCACGGCTGGGGCCACAACTCGCGGCTGGGGCCTCATTGGGCGACGATGGATGCCCTTTAGTCTGGTGGCGGTGTGGCGAACCCATGGGCGACAGTGCCGGTAATGGCAACACCGGAGATGGTGGCGGTGGCGCTCTGGCAATGATACAATGGATGCCCTAACTTTCCCCTTCGTGAGGGCACTTCTGTAATTTTCTCACACACTAAAAACTAAAAAAACTCCTAAAATAACCCCTAAAACACTAATGGAAAACATTTTGACTTTCTTCTTTTTTCTCTTGGCTCTCTCTTTTTCGTACGATGGACACTCCCCCTCCTCTTATAGGGGAAATGTGGGCCTTCCCCTTTAGAAAAAGGGAAGAAGGCCCAAAAGTTTAAAAGGGAGGGTCCAAATTAGGAAAAAAAACAAATATATGCCGGGTATAAAAAAAAAACATAGACGATATCCCTTTATGGGTGGATGGTCCCCCATCAACACATACTTAAATACTAATGTGTTAACGAATAAATTAGTATTAATCAACATAAAATGGGTGATTTACTTGCCTGGGACCTATATTTCTATCACATGCCATGTTCTAAGGTATATCTTTCTGAAGATTGAGCTTTAAGGTCATTTTAGTAAAATGCTTTAATATGTGTTTCGATAAATATTCAAAGTAATGCATCCCTTAAAAAGGATAGTGATCAAGCACAATAGATCCTCAGTCAACTAGTTGACTTGTTGTGATTGAAAACCAAATATTTCCCTTACTTATATTAAAAGGTTACTTAGTTTGACTTTGGTGAACATGTTAAATCAAGGATTTAGGACTTTTATTTTCTATATAATGAAGATATACATATTCTCTATCAAATGGAAAATATTTGTCCAAATTTGACTTCATTTGTTTGGTATAAGAACTTTGTCAAATTCCTAATAACTAACTTTGAGTATCAAAGGCTGAATTTATTGATGATTTAATGAACATTAACTACATCAAGATATTACTATCCAATTAAGATATCTTGAGTGAACTGTTGTAGTAAACATACCTCAAAATTTTAGATTATTTTAAAGCTGAAGTCGTTGGCATAACGACTAGTTTATGCTCTTAACACTCGATAGGTACTTTGAATTTTTGGTAAACTAGTAAACAAAAAAATTCAAAATTAAAAGGATTAATATTTCATATTTTCTAATCAAAAATCAATATGTATGAATGTACTATTAAAAAGTTACCGTTATCCCCTTTGGACATATTTAAATGTATGCATGAATTTTATTACTTTAACGTTATTTGTTGTCTACAAGATGGAATTAGTACACGTATTTCTTGATATGCAAAGAATAAATTCCATTACATGCATCAGTACACATATTTTATAAAATTTCCTATTTTTATGAATGAATATTAACTATTTCCTATCATGATCATGAAAATGAATATTAACTAAATATGATAAGTAAAAATTGATGATTTTAATAAAAAGAGAGGAATAAAAGGAGAACAAAATCTTGTGGCCTCGAAGCAGCGGTAACAAACTCAAAATTAGGGTAAAAATTATTTCATAGAAAATTTGAGTTTAATAAATAAAAGTTATTAACCTATACTATTAAATAATTTACGGAGCTAGTAATGGGTAAGGGTCGTCTCCACAGGGAATAGATATTAGGGAAAGTACGATCTCATTTCGATGAAGCACGATGATGAGAAGAGTTATGTATAGGGTAGTGAATGTGTGATGAGAATGAATGATAAGTTGAAGAGATGGCTAATTAGGGTTTTTATAAATAGGGATTAAGATTCATGAGAATTGAGAAACAAGATGGGATCATGATGACGGCATGGTAGGTTGTGGATTCGAAGAGTGATATAGTGGCATTGAGATGGATAATGAGTTGAGTAAGGAGAAAGGAATGTTAGCGTAAATGGGAAAGATAGAGGCAGGTGATGAGATTGTCATGTCATGAGGGGATGTGAAATGGTTGAGAGTGGATGATACGGGATGATGACGGAATGGATGAAGGATAGGAATGGATGACAGTGATGGAAAATGAAGATGACTACACTAACTAAATGTGTTGGTGATGATTCAATGAAAGGCAAAAGGCTAACCTTAGATCCTTATATTCCGCCAGGATCAAGGCATTTTCCTGCTACGGATCAACCTCCCGATTTCTCTATTGAACGTCCCCAAGCACTAAAGACACCAAGGAACACTTGATGGACCTTCAAAACTTCACTTTCTTTCAATCAGCCTCACTAGGAGGAAGTGAGCTTAAAGATGTTTTTTTTACAAATATTAGGGGCTCAATTATAGATCATCCCATATGGATAGATAGAGAACAAAAAATAAATTCTAAAATTTATATTTGATAACGTAAATGCCCAGAAAATACAAATAAATAAATATTTTGACTTAGAAAACTCATATCTTTCAGAATTTAATTTCAAAAAATTCCAGAAAGTCATATTCTGACTCACAAAGTTCAGAATATGCCGTTACAAAAATCTCCACAAATACATGAAAATACAGAAATTTAGAATATCATTCGAAAAATGAATTTAATCATTTTGAGCTTGACAACATGCATATATAATTAATTTAATACAAATAAACATGTAAATATGGTCATATTAAGCTACTAAAAATGCATGTTATCAAGCGGCCATACAGCACCACACACACAGTTGTATCCCAGCTTCTAAGGTAGCACTAAGGGCTATGGTTGCAGCCACATATGAAGGGAGCACACAACAGGCCCAACCATGAAAGGTACACAATATCGGTCGATGTGGGCTCACAAGTGGGAAGTTATTTCATTAAATTCAGATGCGATATAATCCCAAAATTTATATAGTGTTAATGGATTTTAGTTATTTCAATTTGGGATTAACATAACTAGAGCTCTCAGAAAAATGCGGGCCGGACGAGGGCAAGAGAAGGAATATTTTTGGCTTCGCACTAACCCAACTTTAAGGCCATGTTAAAATGGCTTTTTTTCTTAAGGAAAAACATTTTAATCATGACCGTTGATCTTTGCTCAGAAGATTGAATGGTCACACTCAATTCACGTAATTTAATATTTCTCTCTATTTTTTGTGATCATTGAGCGATAGGTGCCAATGTGGACAAAGGAAGAAGGGCCAACTAGACAAAAGCTGAATGAACCTTGTTGAGTACGATTACGACCACCAAACTTAAGATTGTACATGGCTATGATTTAATCATAGCCATTGAACCCTCGACGATAGGAACCGAATCGCCTGGGGCAATCTCCTCTTCTCCTACCCCAAGGCCACCATTGTCGGTGACCAAATGATGGCAACGAGAAGGGGAATCTCCTCCAAATTTCTGCCGAAAGCTTGGAGGGAGTGGTCCCTATCTATGAGGAAGGTTTTTAGAGCATTTCTGACCTATAAAACCAAATTTTTCCTACCGGGAATGGGGTCTTTCTCACCGAGTTTGAATGTGAATGTTGAAACATAAAATGGAGAGAGGATCCCCTTCGTATTTTTCTCTCTCTTTGAATCTCTTGGTCCTCAGTGGTGACGACCCTTTGACCAGAAGGTAGACAAAAGGAGGCTGGGAATAGAGAAAAGAACTTAAGGCAGAGTCCCAAGAAGGTTAGAAACTATTGACAACCCTCTAAACAACACAGATTATGGTGAGAGTATATTCTAAACTTTTGTACATGAAATTATACGATTACATCATAGTTATACGAGATAAAACAGATGGAATCAGATTATGAATTTAGCATAATTATATTCAGCACATTTTATCGAACAATTAGTCTGCACCTTTGTTCCACACTGATTTTTGCACTATTAATTCAATAAAAATTTCCGAACAATACTTTACACCCGTAACGCATTATGTATTCTATTGTACCAGCATTCTAATTATAAGTAACTAAAAATAACTCAAGCAATTCATTTTAGAGGCCTACTTTCTCACTTGGGTATCTGTACAAATATCTTGAACACCCTCTCTCAAGTAGAGGCCTACTTACTTTCTCAACTAGTTCAAACTTTTTTTTCCTTTTCTCTTCCTCCACTCAATTATTCATCTTCCTTCGTACGTCTTTATATTCTACTCCTTCCTTTTCAGTGATATTGTTCTACATCTTCTTTATATGGAAATAAATATTTTGGTTGAGTTTTGAAAGACCAAGAAGGATTTGAACTTGAACGCGAAGGAATCAGATGGTTTACTAAGAACATGGAAAGATTGATCTTTCAACATATATTTGATTTGTTTACGAAGAACATGGAAAGATTGATCTTTTGACATATATTTGATTTGTTTTAAAATATTTTGTATGAGATAATCATTGTTCCTAATTGTGTGACAAAACCATAATAGTTTGAATCGTCTCATTTGATGCAAGAATGAAGAAGATATTTCAGTTTTAAGCATCAAAGGTCAAACATGAAACAATGAATTTTATCGAAAGAGAAACATGGAGGAAAAGAGGACTTGAGGAGAGCGGGACAACAAATAGGGAGGTATTTCTGTAGGGAAGTCATAATTACATTTTTAATATTTAATCTCTCAAATAATAAATCGTGATCTAAAAATAATCCTACTGAAATACATGAAATTAGGTCTTGTCTTCAGTAGTAGTTTAGTGATTGTATACTAAGTGCTGCAGTGGAGAAATACACATTGTTTAGAAATAGATTGTTCTTTCTAGATCTTTGTGGTCAATCAGGTTTAGTCTTTGGGGTCATTAGAAGAAGGCTTTGGGGGCCAAGTTAAAGTAGGTCAACCGACGTCATTTTGTGGAAGACTTTAAGGGTTGTGGACGACAGAGCTTCATTGACTTTTTCTTTTTTTTGTATCCTTGTTCAGCCCTCTATCCAAGTGATTTGCTTCAGGGGCTTTCACACAAACATGATTAGGGTACATCATCACTTTGGGACGGATACCCCAAAGAGCACTAAGAATAAGCCTAAGCTATCTAACAAAATAATTGTGTCTTCCATATCCTCTACCTCGTTTCCTACATAGAAACATTCTAGGTTACTTATGAATAAAAAGATAATATAGCAAGAAATGTAATGGGCCCCCCATTGGTTACTCCTTAACCACTTATAATAACACTTTTTTTTCTTCGAGTAGGCCAACAGAGTCTAATGAACCATCATTGAAATTCATGAAAGACCATACATATTTTTCAAGTTTTATAAAATATATGAAAGCAGAAATCACTTTATGTTTATAGGTCTGGAACTAATGGATACAGTATCACCCATGTAGTTTTCTGTCCAACCAATTCTTATGCGAATCAGTAAAAAGGATTCTAGTCAATTATCTTACAAATGATATATATGAAGTCTTTTTAGCTTTTATAACTTCTCTCCCAAATATCCAGGTTCTATCTTCCAAATATCTTTCATCTTCAACTGATTCATAAAAATTATCTTCTTTCATTCCACTTTTTTATGGTTATTATCTATGTTAGGAAAAGGATTTTGATGATTTAATATAATAGATATTTAATGAAATTAATTAAGTAGTTGAATATGGTAGTAATATATAGACATTTATTAGATAAATATGTGATGGAGTATATTAGGGATAATAAGTTTATAATTAAGGTAGAAACCCAATAAGACAAGGAAAATTGGGCCCAATAACAGTTGAAGGCTATAAATATCCAATGTAGCCTCTTTCTAAGGTATTCTTTTTGGTGCTCATTCTCTCTCTTCTCTTGAAAAATCGTGATCTCTCTCTCTCTCAACTGAAAGTTCTTGAAAATTCTGGCTGGTGGTGAGGAAATTCAAGACTGGTGGACGTCATCATCTGCATGTTTGTGATTACTGATTCTTCAAGAAAATCCTGGTTAGATTGTTCCATATCTTGTTGAAGGTTCTTGATACCAATTTCTTGATTTCTTGAAATCAAGATGCCAATTTCTTGATTTCTGTTGAAATTAATTGACGTCATTATCTGCATGTTTGTGATTACTGATTCTTCAAGAAAATCCTGGTTAGATTGTTCCATATCTTGTTGAAGGTTCTTGATACCAATTTCTTGATTTCTTGAAATCAAGATGCCAATTTCTTGATTTCTGTTGAAATTAATTGACGTCATTATCTGCATGTTTGTGATTATTGATTCTTCAAGAAAATCCTGGTTAGATTGTTCCATATCTTGTTGAAGGTTCTTGATACCAATTTCTTGATTTCTTGAAATCAAGATGCCAATTTCTTGATCTCTGTTGAAATTAATTTGAGGGTTCTTGAAATTCATTGACTTTCGTAAATTAGAATCTAAAATCGAAATTTGAACATTCATAATTTGAAAAACTGATTTTGATCTTGGATTTCTGAAATCTAAATTACAAGTTGTTTTTGGTTTCTTGATTATGTGAAATCAAATATAAAATCTAATTGAAATCTTGATTGATAGAGATTAAAGATTAAATCGCTTTTTACTACATAGTTAATTGATATAAAATTCAATTCGATTTTGATGTTTGCAATTATTTGAAATCATATAACCAACTTTATTGGACTTCTTGATTATTGAATATATTGACAGCTTTAAATCTATTTGAATTCTTTGATTAATTCAAATTAGTTTTGAATTCGATTTCAAAATACTGGAATATTTTAGGCACCCTAATTCTAATCGATTTTAAGTAACGTTCTTGAAATTCAGTTTTCTTCAGATATAAGAAATTCAATTAAAAAATTATTCATTCATCTTGTAAACTTGAATTTGAATTTTAGATTGGATGAAATTTAAATAACTATCTAAATCGATTTCTTGAATGCATTAACTCGCAAATTCAAATACATTTGATATCTCCCATATATATATATATATATTCGATCATAATTGATATACCTATTGGATTTGAATTGATATATCTTTGTTATAACTGATCAGATTTGATACAAGTGTTTGATTTAAATTGATATCATCTAACTACATTGGATCAGAATTGATATGAGTGTTTGATTTAAATTGATATCATCTAATTACATTGGATCAGAATTGATATAACTATTTGATTTGAATTGATATTTTCTAAATCACATTCGATCAGGATTTACACAGTGAAATTGTTTGATTTAATTTGAGATTTCTAAATCACATTCGATCAGACTCACTATAATTACTTTATTTGAATTGATATTTGTTAAATCACATTTAACTTGAGTTAAGACAATTGATCCTTAATATTGATTGATCTGATTGTCTACTTTGAATATTTTTGATATTAGTAAACATCAATTGATCTCATTGGACTTTCTTATTACAATTGAGAAGAGTTATTACCAGTTGATATAAGTTTAGATTTTGACTGCATTTGATCATATCCATTGGTAGTTGACATCAATTGACATTTGATACACGATTTGTGACTTGAAAGTTGAAAAACAGATTTTAGGAGAAAACTAGGGTTAGGAGAAAAGTTGACTTAAGGTCAACAAAGATATTGTCATTATATTGCTTTTCAAGGAAGTGCACTAACAGGAGAAAGATCACATCCACTTGAACACGGGATGGTGGCCTGAGACGTGAGGACTTCATCAGCACAGAAAGGACTGAGGAGAGGCTCAGAATGTTGCTGGAAGCTGAGAAGGCACTCGATTGAGATTGAGGAAGACGTCGGCACCGAGCAAGTGTTTTTAGTGTGTGATTACTTGAGATCAGTGCGAGCGATTGTACATCGCGAACAGTTTTTCTCACTTTGCATTTGCCAAAGTGATTAGTGGAGTCAGGGCGACTCCTCGGGCGAGGCACGGCTGCAGTAAGGGCACATTAGTGCCCCGAAGCAGGGTAAAAATTTATTGTCCCTTGAGTGAAGTAAGAGAGAGTTAAAGAAGGAATCTATATAAATAAAAGAAGTAGAACTAATTCACCCCCTCTTAGTTCAACAATCTATTTTTAAATTTTCATTCATACATTTCACAGAGATCTCATCATAGTTATTGATCAAAGAATTCTCGAAAACATCATTTCCTGCCCTTATAATAGTATGATAGTTAAAATCTTCAGGTACATTCATAAAAATATCACTTTCAATGTCAGTAGACAGTATATGAAAATCAGAAAAAAAAAAAAAATTTGTAGAGATGATGAAGTAGAAATGAAATTACTATATCAGTTTCTTCATCCATAAATAAGATGAAAATATCTGAAATGACTTCTTGAAATAGCTGTTTCATCAAATTTTTATCCAAAAACTCTTTATCCATAATTTCCTTGTCAATTTATTATTTAGAATATTTAGTCATCTTAAAAAGATTATCAACACTTATATTCAACATGTGTTGTTCAAGCATAATTATCCAAGGTTTATCCCTAATGGTTGTTGATTTTAGCTTATACAATAAAATTTATAAAACCTTAAATTAAGATGTATAATGAATAATTTGACCCTAATTAGAGTCAATTTAATCTTCAAAGAAGATCAAATCACCCTATTTAGATGAAGAGTTTAGAAAGGAGGGTAGAAGATACGGGAAGAATAGAAAAATTAGGCACCTCTAAATTGACTCCTTTGATTCAATGAAAAAGGATCGAAGGAGTCAAGTGGAGAGATTAAGAAGAAAATTTGATTTCGGTTATTTTGGGGGAATTCGGTATCCAAATTCACTAGCTACTATCTCATAAACATAATATAATATATCCTGGAAATTAAAATTTTTATAATTTTTTTTCTGATGTGAAAATGGAATAGCTAGATCAATTTCATAATCTCTCCTCTCAATCCTAGTAAGAGCTTATACATGTCGTTCAAGCCAAGTGATTTATAAATGCAGACAAAGATCAAGAAGAACAATCACTAATTCACTAACACATAATCCAAATTACACTAAAATTCAAATACAATGAAGTAAAAAATACCAAAATGCAGATGATCCAGACTGGTTCTCCTCTCTATCTTGTAGCTGTGAAAGAGCCCCTTCTAGAAGGACCTCCTCAACTCAAATTTCTGCTTTTATACTTAGGTTACATGGTAAAAATTACCATTTTACCCCTGATAACTAATTAATTTTTATTCATTGATGTAGGCTTGATTGAATTATCCAACCATAAATATAGAAAGAGGAAGTTGAGAAGAGAAAATCCATAAAAAGTTGGACTCAATCCTACGCTAATGGTATCAGATAATATTACTATTTCAACTGATATTCGATATAATCATCTGATATCCCGATGTCATAATCTAGTAAGCGATATCTGATATTGTAATCTGTTAGCCGGACATCAGATACCTTATTAATAAGTGGATAAATGATGAAATGGGTTAATTAAGCTGTATGGTTGACTTCACATGATGTAAAGGTCTTGGATAAAAATCAGAAGATGGATGTAGTGAAGATGATAGAATAGAATGCAACAAGAGGATTATTGTGGATCTAACTCACTAGAAGTGATGCAGATCTACCAATTTAAGACAAGCCATCTTACCCTTGGTCCTTATGTTTTACCAAGACCATGTCAATTTGTTGATGCAGGCAAGCCTCTTTTCTTCTCTATTAAACTTCTCAAGACACTTACACCAAGACACTCGTAATGGATCTTTAAAATCTCACTTTATTTCAAACAGCCTCTCAAAGGAGGAGGCAAAATCAACGATATAAAAAATTTAAAAAATCATTCAAACAATTTTCAACGGTTTGAGCCTTAAAAATACTTATTTATAATCAATTTTATGAAAATTAACATGTAAATATGGGCATCTAAGTCCACTAAATATGGGAGCCTCTTGATCTTTCTCCTCTATTAAAGAAAATATCAATATGATTTTATTGAATTAGAAATAAGTTAAGATATTAAACTTTAAGTTTTTGAAATTTGACTCAATTCTACTAGTTTAAATCCAGCTATCTAATTTTGAAGATTTTTCTCTACACTCTTAGAAGTCTATGATGCTATTTCTAAATCACTCCTGTAGCATGTACGTTTAAATTGGGCATCATACTTTTGTAAAAAATAATAACAATATGAATAAGGTAAAATAAACCTGAAGATTTAATCCTAGAAAGGCAAGAAAATTTTACTTTAGAAGCTTGATTTGTCTATCAATGCCATCCAGCATTGAGGAAATGCCTGAGATAATTTTTCCCTTCACTCAATCTTAAAAAAAAGATATTCCACATGGATTAAAAGAAGGCTAAATGATGAAACTTCCTTAAAATTTTAAGTCAATCCAACACGTCGATTTTGAGATATCACATATAAAGTTTAGCCAATCATTATTCTTGGTTATTTTCTCTCTTTACATCACCGCCATCTCGCAACACCTTCCATGATTTTAGTAACTTGAAAAAAGGTTTATATAAATGGCACAAAATTTCCAACTCATTCCTTGGTTTTTTTGTTTATGAGTCACATGCGTACACTTGTCCTTTTGAAATCATTGACATTAGATGGACATTTAATAATTAAATCAATATAAAGTTTACACCAATTATCATGTATTTTGTGTTCCTAAAATTGGAGCATATCATATCACATTTAATGAATTTTAAATCTTCCATTTGCTGATTGGGCCACATCAACATAGGTTGGATGCATTTATTGCAAAAAGCACCCTTTTTTATTGCACCAGACCATCAAACATTGTATGTATTTATTGCAAAAAAGGCGACGCATTTTCTACTGTGTTCCATGTCATCATGTTGGTAATCACATTTACTGTGCTTTAGATACCTTTATTTTCTCTTGTCTCTGCATGCTTAAAGCACCATGATTAGTCGTGGATTGGTCATTTTGATTTTGCATACTACAGGTCAAAATAAGTGAGAATAAATTAAATTAAAACACAATAAAATTTTTTCAAGAAACTAAACTAGATCAATATGAAATGTATTTTGACATAAAAATCATTTCAACATGAATCCAATGTCAAAACATTTATTAAAATCACGGGATGTCAGAAAATCACATAAATCATCCTTGTAAGATATTTTCCTATGATAATATGAAAAGATGATGTTTTAAATTAACCAAAAGAAGTATTTTGCATGACTCAATTAAGGTAAATTACATGATGCTAGTCAATCTTGATGCAAAATGGAAGCCTTTATAGTACTTGACATGGCCTTCATTGGCCAAAAAGGAAGCAACTGCAATGGCATCATGCAAAGGAATGTCATTTAATATTGATAAATGTTATTTAAATCAATAAAATCCTTACACTGATTCATGAAATTATATCGTCTTTAGAAAAAATAATTTACAAATATAAAATAAAAAATCTTCAAAGAACTATAAAATACCGAAAAATCATTACATTATTTAATAACGAGTTTAATCCTTCTAAGCTATGATAATATGCACATATGATCATTTTAATGCAAATTATCCTAATGTAATAACTAATAATATATTTTGTGTAGTAATGAACTCAAATTATCCTTCTAAGCTATGCAAATGATCCTAATGTACTAATCTAGTAATTAATAATATATTTATGTAGTAACGAACTCAAGTGAGACTGGATTTTTAGACTATCTTGCATTCCATATATTTCAATCATGTGAGACCCGAAAGGCATCTGGTGGGTGAATGATTATGCTTTGACAAATAAGTCTGCAATGGTGAATTTAGTAGTCAAAATAGGATTGGGTTCTCTCAAAATCATAGGAGCTACAATCCTTGACCAAAAGATTCCAAACAGTCATCTTGCATGCACAAATAAGTCTGCAATGGTGAATTTAGTAGTCAAAATAGGATTGGGTTCCCTCAAAATCATAGGATAGATACTCAAAGAAGATGAAATCAAATCTTTGTTTAAGGTTGTGTAAATATCAGAAAATGGAGTATTCTAATGATTTCTTAATGTAGTATCCCCAATTAGGGTGATTGATTATGGTTTGATAGTTGACCATGTCTTGAGCCATGTTAAGAAGTTCATATTAATGAAAAATTATATCTACACATAGCTGATGATAGATAAGTTTCATGAAATAGTTGTTTAAAACTCTAATATCTAGAACATGGGGTGTAGCTTGACAAAACATGTGTGGGTGTCTCAACCTACTGATTAGGTTGAATCTATCCATGATTAATTAATCTATTGGTAAGTTATAGTTTATTCATTTTGTTACCCAATAAATGTTTACACTACTTATCGATCGATTAAGTTGACTGTTACATGGGTCTTGTGGGTAACATGAATAAAATTTATTTTTAAAAAAATAATGCACTTAGAGTGAAAGGGTTTTTTGAAAAACAAATCAAGAATAAAAGGAACAAAAGTCTGAAGTCTCAAGAGCCCCCCGTCTTTTCCGTTCTCTTCGAGCACTCTCTCTCCTCAATGTTAATGGATGTTGGGGTTAGAGGCCATGATGAAAATGATCCATCTAAGAATTTAATGGTGTTAGAGAAAACACAATTGTTAGAGAACTTTCAAATAATTAAAACTTAATGATGGCATGATTTCTCAGTTACTCAAATGATTAGTATTCAGATGTTCAAATCCTCAGCCTCTAGATGTATCGACACAATCATTGATACATTGAATATTCTCATTCATCTAAGTTAGAAATTTTATTGATCCACTTCCATTGTTTCTCGATACATATCACATCTAGAGGGTAGGGACCCTAAGGAGAGAAGGTAAAAGAAGGATAAACACTTAAAATAACTCTTGCATTGATGATTTCTGGAAGTCTTTTTCCCATTTATAGTTAATTAGAATTTTAATAGAAACCCATCTACTCTTATTCTATATTCTACCATCCAATGGACCACTTTCATGTGACTCATTACACCAATGTATTAATGTAATCAATGAATCCACTTACCTAATAACCCTTCTGGGCCAATATTATTAATTATCTATACAAAGAACTTGATTAATTAACTAAACATAGATCTAACATAATCGATAGGTTGACTTGCCAGCCTGTGGGTTGCCAAGCTAGACCATGGGATCTAGAATTTACAACGAAGTATGTTAGCTATATTATTTATTATTTACCTTCATTAGCTGTCATGTACGTATCATTATTTGTCTAATTGATGCTCAAAGGATTAGGGTATGGTCAAGTGTCAATCCTTAATTTTTCATCCTAGTTAATACTGATATGTTAGGAAATCATGAAAGAAATCATCTATGATATTCCATACATTGGCCGAGGGGTTCATCACATAATCTTCCATGAGTTTCTCATCTTATAATTATTGCAGATAATCCTATCCTACGAACTCCATCACCTTAGAGAAATTCTCTCCACATCTGAACTAAGACGGTTACGAATTCCATGATTGAAAACTCACAGATCATAGTCAAAGCACACCTTTTCATTGATAAGATGTATTTGGTGTCTCAAGTATGAGCACTTACACAACTCTGACAAAAATCTACCAGATTGATAATTAGGTATAATAACATTCAAGGATTCATAAAGATGAATTCAATGAGCTATTTTTCTAAGGAAAACCCAATATATGTCCTTAATCTCTCCCTACCGATAGCTATGAAACTGGCATACTCATCACATGAGTGAGATTAGATAGTGTTATTTTACTCAGATATTTTGATGACCTTCTTAATTATCCTATGAATAAGAATATTGAGACCAATTTTTTTAAGACCAATGATCTCCATATTATGATTTCATCACAAATGGAGCTATAGCATATATTAATGTAGTTAATTATAGGCATCACAAATGCATCATTTGAATAATATTGAATCATTGAATATTTAACAAGATGTGAGATGTGTTGTTGGCTTGCTAGCCACATATACTTCCATTTGTTGAATGGTGAGATGATCCTTACAGATAACAAGCAAGAAACATCAAGTAGAATAATAAGAGATTTAATGTCCTCAAGACTTCGTGGCAAGTTCAAGGAAGCAAATGGTAGCATATTTGACTCTACACAAGGTAATTGGATCATTGAAAAGTGTCCACTTAAGAGTTAAAGGTTTTATTGGATTCATTTCTTATAAAATGTGAAGCTCATCTCAGACCATCAATCATGTCCAAATACAAAAGTTTCTTTACAATTTTAGTGTATTCTAAAAGATAGATTAGTGTGTAATATCACTGTAAAATATTCAATGACTTTTGCTACCTAGGAACCTAAATCTACTAAAGAAGAAAAAAAGGTGCAGTAAAAAGCAGAGGAGGAGTGCATCATAAGAAAATTTTAGGAACTAAATTTAGTTTATGCCGTTTAAAATTCATGTATAAAATAATCAATGCATGTGTATTAAAATCAATATTTCAAATTTGACTTAATGCACTAATTGGTTCGTAAGATTAGTTCATATAATGGGCAAAATATAGTTTATGTTTAGTGAGAATGAAATCAATATTCATTGTTTATTTTATGCTTTTAACAATTAAAAATATTTTCCTCAGGTTCTATCACTTTATCATGGGTTGAAAGAGTGTAGAAATGGAATTTCATTGCTTTCATAAGAAAACCTAGACTATCAAGCATATGATATTACAAAAGTATTTTATAATAATATTCTCCTAATCAGTTCAATCCCATTTTCCTCAATAATGTTTCCTGATATCATAAACAGTTTAATCTTATATAACTCTTTTTCTTTTAAAATGTAGTAAAAAATTATTCATTTCGAGATATTCACTCAGATATTTAAAAGGGTAACATCAAAATGATCAATAAAATTCACTTGAAAATGGGACACACTAACCATCCATTCCCCTTTATCTTTACACTTGCACATTTCGTTGGTAGAAAATTAAGAAGTATCAAATCTCAGGGATAGGTTTAGATTTACTATCTCTTCAAAGGATACACCAGCCTTTTCATCTAATAACTTGTGAATTTTTTCCTGACCTGATCAAAATGATGCATTGATAGTTTGAAGCTCACAGTGCTAATAAATATTAGTTTGATACACCCTGACTGATTTCAATCTCAACACTAGATAAGTAATTCAGGACTAATGGTTGACCCAGTAACTGCTAATCGCCGAGGAAAAAGAGTACTCCACCAGGGTATAAAAATGATCGCCCAGAATCATGAAAAACATCATGACTATCTTTATCATGTTTCTATTTTTGATTCATCTAGATATTTAGAAATAAAAATTAAAGATATAGGAAATATAAATAATGTTAAAATATTATAATATAACATAAAATTGAAACCCTCCTGTGTCTTGATTATTAGTTATTCAATATATTTATTGTTTCTCAGAAGCACGAGAATAAATGATAAAGTGAATGAAATAATTTTGAAAACATGAAAAATCATCGTATTTGGATTTCATATGGAAGTAAAATCCAATTAAAAGTCAATAAGAATCCTTACTATGAATAATCACCTTATAAATTCCCACTCTATGACTTCCCACCTTCAAAATAAAGAGGCATTGATATATGATCATTCTTCATATGTTCAATTTAGTCAATGAATTCAATAACATGAAAATAAAGTAAAATAAATTATATATACATATATTCTCCATGGATTGAGACATCGCCGAGGTTCAATATATTAAAGTCGATTTCGTTGGAGAAATACCAGGTGTCGATATAAAAGAATTTATAAATGCATTAACAAAATAACATTGCAATATTTATCACTCAGAAATTTGGGATACATCATCGATGCATTTTTGTATTGTAAATGTATGCTTATTGAGAAACTCATCATTATAATATCTTTTTTCCCAAATGAACCTTGAATTAATTTTCCTGATATTTGGTTACTAGCAGTCTTTTGGTGAGATAAATATCATTAGAATGTCACTGTATTATAATAAAAATACAGTGACATAACTTGAGCGAGAAAATGGAGGTGCCCAAATGCTTTGAAAAGAGATTTAACCGAAGCTTTTTGAAATGACATCACTTAAGCGAGGTGCATATACTAAGATAGTATGTCTATAATATACATATAAGATGGGCGCTCTAATTGGGACAGCTCAAATCTGCAGTATTTCTAAGGTCCTTGATAAATCCTTCTTACGTCCCTTGGAGATCTCACCTTAAATAAATATCTAAAAACAAATATAAAATATTCCACAATGTCTATGTCATCTAAGGCTCAGGGGTGGATAATGATCGGTAATCTGTTCCATCCCTAACCGTAATGAGCCATCTGTGTTAGCCGTGGAAATTAAAACAATATGAAACATTTTGTGCATTCCATTATGTTTTGTTCTAATAACAGGTGTATGTGATTTACTTTAGGCTTACAACCACCTTCTGTACGTTCTATCATCTGTTCTATCTATTCCCTCAGATAGAAATGGAACAAAACTCTAGACTCTGTGTGATGGCTGACCGACTGAGATGCCTTCCCCGCTCCTCCATCCTATATGGTCATCCGTCATCAAGCCTCAATGTCATTGAATAAATGGTACACCATCAGGTACTTAAATTTTCCCTTGATTACAGTCCTTCATATGGCTTTGTCATTCTTCATGTAAATACTTAAATTTAATGCATATGAAATCTTCCCATCAATAAATGAATCTTTCTGTGAAATTAAAAAAGATAACGAACAAATTGAAGGGACAGGTGTATAAAACAGAGAAACCTGGATAAACTTGGAAAGAAATCAAGTACTAGTTTAAATTTGGTTGGTGGTTGGTGAATTTTATTTCTTTTGGTGGTTGGTGGTTGTTTTAACAATATATAACCCATACAACGAGATAGGTCGTAAATAAACTTTATCGATGGGCAGACCCACAATAATTATATATTGTCCAACAATCAGTGCCATCGCCATTAAATTTTATTTTAAAAAAAATATGCTAATTTCAGGGGAATTTTCATGGGTCCCACTTGTCTACGTGGAGAGATATCATTGGCGCAGACATTCATGTGCGCTACAGTTGGAAGTTACTCGATCCGTGCGCTCCATCTGGACCGTTCGCTGCACAAATTGTTTGATCCGTGCAATCCAGACCGTTCGATCAAAACTGCGAGTCAGATGCAGATCAAAACTGATTTCTCCGGATTTAAAAATCAGTCAACGGCGTAAGCAATTTCTCGAGCCCGGCCCGTTTTGTGGACGACGGAAGACGGATGACGGACGAGACAAACAAGACGGGACGGATTCCGCAGTTTGTAGTTTTAAGTTCCCGTCTTAATGAATGATGCGAGGATGACGGGACGGATGACGGAATTAAATTGAATGGTTGGTAGGCATCCTCAGTCATCCACTGTCTGCCATCCGTTGACGTTGTCGTCAATGTCAATGGAGCACATGGGTGTCTTCTTCAATGACGAAGACGATGACGACGGAGGGTCAATGAAGGACGATGACGATAGTCAATGCCGTGCATGATGTCGACGGAAAATGCAAGGATGACGTAGGGTCTTGGAAGGGTGACGACGACGGTCAATGCCATGTATGATGTCGACATAGCACATAGATGTTTTCCTCAACGACGAAAACAAAGACCACGAAGGGTCATTCAAGGGTGACGACGCTGAGTTCATCGTATTATTACCCAAATTTTCTGGAGGTCTCTCCATCACCATCTCTATGTCATGTATCTCTCTGTCCTTGCATCACATGATGCACGCTCGTCATCATGATGTTATCATCCCAGCTAGTCGTGCTTGCTTTCCTTCCACTCTAGTGGTTTATCTCTAGCAAATTGTCCGCGTTAACTCCGAGACCGGAAAACTGCCTACTGACATGCTGATGCCGACGTGAACGAAAAACAAGTTAAGGGACTCTGCAGACAGATGACATCGACATCAATCCCTGTCGGCGACAATGCCATCATCCTGATTTGATGTCATTGATAGAGAAGGTTATGAAGTCAATGAAAATGAAGATTCATCAACGGTGAACATAATTATTATTCGTCCCGCGACGTTAACGCTGAGATGATAGCTAATGACAGGGACGAAGGTGCCGAGGTCAGGAAGGATGACGGATGACGGTAAGAGGGGAACGGATGATGGTAACAGAGTCAGGCTTGGGCTTTGGTATTTTGGGCCGGGGGATTTTCCGGCCCGCTAGAGATTAAAGAAAAAGGAGTTTTGATATATTTATTTATTTATTTTCTAATAGTACAGCTTCGAGAGGGGAGGTTCAGATGCTTGGCTCGAAATGGAGTTGCTGCTAGCGCTGCCTGCAATGGAGATCGCCGTCGACGGGAGCTTCGCGATTTCCGGCGATCTAGTGAGAAAATCGTCTTCTTCCTCTCTGTGGATCCGTATGTGACTGTATTTTCTTCATCGGAATCGGTTTTCGCGAGGTAGGAAACCTTCTTTTGGAACTAGGGTTTCATTCTTTGAGCCTTTATTGGATGTGGGTTGGGGCGATCTCTGTTGTTTGAGCTTCCGTGATGTTTTGTATTGGTTTTTTCAGGAAAAGTCTTGATCTTTCCGCTGGAATGGAGTAAAGTGGGGGCAATGGGCGATTCTGTTGACGAAATTTTGGAATTTTTGAGGAGGAATAAGTTTGCTCGAGCTGAAGCTGCGTTCAGAGGGGAGCTGGGGAGCAGGCCAGATTCAGAAAAAGAGAAGGGCGAAGTTCGAGGGAGAAGTGTCGCCATGAAGCAGAGCTCCTCCTCCGGTGCAAGAAGCGAGGACACTTCGAATGAGCTTGTTGTGAAGGAAGTTGAAGTGGGCAGTGTGAGAAACCGCTATGACAGTAAAACGAACGCCTCTGTCGATCTTTATCCATGGGCAGAAACTGCATCCTCAAAGGAAAGCGCCATGATTTCTGAAAGCTTCTCTGCGCTTTCACTCTCAGCAAGACCCAGTCATCAATCCATTAACAATGCGTCTAACAGTCGTGATTCCTCTGTTCAGACAAACATGGAGGATACTGCAAGTGCAAGATCAGGTGCAAATGCAGGTGTTGCCATATATGCTGATGATCTATCGGATAATCTGTGGGCAGAGTGTTCTGTGAAAACTGTGTTTCCTTTTCCCAAGGGAATTGCTTCCTCTAGCCGTGATCTTCCTCCTAGAGCTGGGGATGGGAAGAAGGATAAGAGGAATGTGCTGGAACTCGATAGCAGTGCGATCGAGTTTATCGAAGACGCGGTGGAGTTGACGTCGCCGAATGGGAATTCGCACGAATCATTGGAGCAGAGGAGAGCTGAAGGTCACAAGGAAGAGCTGCCGAGGCTGCCGCCGGTGAGGCTCAAGTCTGAGGAGAGGCCTTTGAATTTACACTGGGAGGAAAAAGCTTATCATCACACGTCAGAAGGGAAGCTTGCTAGTGCGGATGGCTCGTTTCTGATTGGATCTTTTCTTGACGTTCCAATTGGACAAGATCTTAGTTCTACCGGTTTGTCCTGCTGACCCTCTCTTTTCTTATTTTTAATTGTTAGCAACCCATTTTTCTTTTCATTTTTCTAGAGAAATTGGGGAAAATGTTCTAGTTAGTAACCTCCCCCCTGATGGTTATTTTTTGGAAGGCTTGGTTATTTGCTCGTAGTTCATGATCAAAGTGTGTTCACTTAAATATCCTTTTAAAATTCTTTTTCTAAAAAAAGATTGGTTCTAGTTAAAGTTTCATACCTTCATGCTAATTTTTGACATTCTCTTTGTTTGACTTGTTGAAAGTGTTGGAGGATCAAACGATGACAGTACAATCTAATCAGATTTCCCGTGATTTCTTTCAATGAATGAAAAATTCTCAATTTGATCAGCTATTAACCCAAAATTTAATGTGCGGACTTGTCATTTTTTGAAAAATAGGAGGGAAAAGAGCTCTGGGGAATAGTTGGCTCTCTGTTAGTCAAGGAATTGCGGAGGATGCTGAATTGGTTTCAGGTTTTAATACAGTAGGTGATGAGTCAGCGGAATATCCAAATGAGTTCTGGGATTCTGACGAATATGATGATGACGAGGATGTTGGCTATACTCGGCAACCCATTGAAGATGAGACATGGTTTCTGGCACATGAGATTGACTATCCGAGTGATAATGAAAAGGGACATGAACAAGGGAGCACTCCGGATCAGCAGACTGGTGTTCAGGCCAAAGACGATGATGATGACCAGTCCTTTGGAGAGGATTCATATTTCTCGGGCGAGCTATATTTCCAAGGCAACAAGAAGGCTGACGGTGCTGGATCCTCAAGGGAACCGGTTGCACCTTCAACGGCTGCGGACTATGACGGGCAACTGATGGACGTTGAAGAGCTTAACCTAATGCGTCGAGAGCCTGTCTGGAAGGGCTTTGTTTCCCAGCCTGATGACCTGGTTTTGAATGAAAGCGAGACCCATTTGCCTGGTATTTACTGCGTCGATGATGATCTTCATGGTTCTGTGAGGTCAATTGGTGTGGGGATTAGCAGTGATGCGGCAGACATCGGAAGTGAAGTCAGAGAGAGTTTGCTGGAGGGCAATAGTGAGGGGGATGTTGAGTTTCTCCATGATGACTACACTGAGAAGGCCAGGAAGCAGAACATTAGGGGTATAAAAGGGAATTCAGATAAGTATGTTGTGGGTCCCACTGGTGATGGTGGATTTTCCTTTGCTCCTCCCATCAGAGTCGATGAAGCCTTGCTGGTGGAATCTAACAGTGAAGAGGTTGAATCTGATTATTGCAATGGTTTCATTGGTAATGATGATATGCTTGGCACTTGGCGTCCGAAGAGGAATGATTCCCATCTTAGGGGCGGGTCTGGAACGTCTACTGCATCGTCCGTGTCACGCAACCAGTTCAGGGATGATATAGAGAGGGAAAATGATGATCAAAGTGATGGCAGGCAAGAAGACCCTGGCGCAGCATTGGAGGATGAAGAAGCTGCTGCCGTGCAAGAACAGATTAGGCAGATAAGATCCCAGGAAGATGAGTTTGAAACATTTAACCTCAAGATTGTTCATAGGAAGAATAGGTATATATTTAGTAAGCCTTAATCTTATCTTATTTTTTTGTTCTAACTTTCTTTCTATATTTTATGGATTACCAGAACTGGGTTTGAGGAGGAGAAGAACTTCCAGGTCGTTCTAAATTCAGTGCTTGCCGGGCGTTATCATGTCACTGAGTACTTGGGGTCTGCAGCATTTAGCAAAGCGATTCAAGCTCATGATTTACACACTGGGATGGATGTTTGTGTGAAGATCATAAAGAACAATAAGGACTTTTTTGACCAGAGCCTAGATGAAATCAAGCTCCTGAAGTTTGTCAATAAGCACGACCCTGCTGATAAATATCACATTCTTCGCCTTTATGATTACTTTTATTATCGGGTATGAACATCCCTTCTATTGCTACAATAGCGCTGACTAATCCTTTTTCTTTATTGAAAATTTTTGTTCATGATGATTAGTTGTGTCCTCATACTTTGTTGATTAACAATTCTGTCACAGGAACATCTCCTGATAGTTTGTGAACTTCTTAAGGCAAACTTGTATGAATTCCACAAGTTCAATCGTGAATCTGGTGGAGAGGTCTATTTCACCATGCCCAGATTGCAGGTTTCTCTCTCATCTCTACGCACTATCTTTCCTTCCATTCCCCCTTTCACATTGATTCTCTAATCGGTGAGCTTGCTGTCTATTTGGGTGGCGTCAGTCAATCACAATCCAGTGTCTTGAAGCACTGGAATTCTTACACGGTCTGGGGCTCATCCACTGCGACCTGAAGCCAGAGAACATTCTGATCAAGAGCTACAGCCGATGCCAAGTTAAGGTCATCGACCTTGGCAGCAGCTGCTTTGAGACAGACCACCTCTGCTCCTACGTTCAATCCCGGTCCTACCGTGCTCCAGAGGTCATCCTCGGCCTCCCCTACGACAAGAAGATCGACATCTGGTCTCTCGGCTGCATTCTCGCCGAGCTCTGTACTGGGAATGTATGTTTTTCTCACTTCTCTGAGATTCGCTACAAAATTCTACCTGTTTGCTTCACTTGGGTTTGGCACCCGTCAACCACCCATCAACTGCCAATGTCCTGTTATTGACTTTGACATTGTCGGGGTACCACTGACGAGGATGACATTGGAGTATGTGGATGGTTGATGTTGATGCCATCATTGTGAATGTCGATATTGTCGACAATGTCGATGGGATTTGTCAAACCCTACCTTTGATATTGTAACGACAGTTTTTGCTGACGCTGCTCTGTCCTGGATTTGGACAGGTTTTGCTGCAGAACGATTCTCCGGCGACGTTGCTGGCTCGTGTGATTGGGATCATCGGCTCCATTGAGCCCATAATGCTGGCAAAGGGCCGAGACACACACAAGTACTTCACTAAGGGCCACATGCTCTATGAGCGAAACCCGGTAAGCGTTCTCTTCACTAGTACTAGGGGAGTAGAAGATGTTTCATTTTTTATGGAGGCAGATGATTTCCTAAGAACCATAGGGAGAACGTGGAGGTTGTTTCAGTAATTGTGTTGGTCCAAAAGGGGTATAAGAGCACTGTGATAATTCAACTCGTTGATCAAAGAGTGAGAATGAAGATGATTTGATCTAAACAAGAGAGAAAGGAGCCGCAAGATTATTTGATTGTGGCTTGAGGTAGAGAGGAGACAGAACAAGGATGTTTCGTTATATTTTTGGACTGAAGCCGTCATTCACTGACTAAGTGGGAGAGAATATGAAGGGTATTTATATTTAGATGATTGTTTAGAGAGAGAAACTCACAGGAGATGAAAGCACAGATAGGCTTCTACTTGTTGCCAAAATAGACTAATCAAGAAGATGATTTGATCTGGTTGAAAGAGATAAAGGAACCACGAGTTCATTTGTTTATGGGGTAAAGAGAGAGAGCAAGGACCTGTGCGATTATTTGTTTGTGGTTAGAGAGAGGGAGAGCAAGGAGCTGTATGATAATTTGTTTGTGGGTGCAAAGAAGAGGGAAAGCAAGGAGCAGTGAGATTATGAACTTGTGTGGGTATACAGAAAGCATGCAGCAGTGTGATTCTTTGTTTGCGGGTAGAGAAAGAGAAAGGAGCAGTGAAACTATTTGTTTGTGATTATAGAGTGATCGTTGAGTTTATTTGATTGTGGGTGTTAGAGAGAGAGAGAGAGAGCAAGGAGCAGTGTGATAATTTGTTTCTAGGTACAGAGAGAGAGAGAGCAAGTAGCAGCGAAGAAGCAAGCTCATTGTGCAGCATTTCAAAGTTTGTTTTAATAGAAAATAGCTGGTGAAATATGGACCACAATGGTGGACAGATAAAAGAACAGGAGGGAAGGCGAGAAAGAGAGAACGATGAACACAATCCAAGATGTTCATTTAGAAAGGATCACAATGAAATGCGGGTGTTTCTGGTTGACTTACAGGAGACGAACCGGCTGGAGTACTTGATACCGAAGAAGACATCTCTGCGGCACCGGTTGCCTATGGGGGACGAAGGGTTCATCAGCTTTGTCGCCCACCTGCTTGAGATCAACCCGAAGAAACGCCCGTCTGCTTCAGAAGCTCTCAAGCACCCCTGGCTTTCCCACCCCTACGACCCCATCTCCTCTTAATTCTATTCTGCCTTTTTTCTCCTCTTTTTATTGTGATGGTGGTGCAGGTAAGGGGAAATTAGGAGTAGTGTGCATTTTCTTCTGTATTGTATATTTTCTGATGATGCCTGTGATTATCCTAGGTTTAGTCTTCTCTGCCCCCATCCATTGGTTCCCGTGCCACGGCCCTGTGGGAGATGATCTTTAATTGGTTGTGTTATCATTTCTTCCCCATTTTTCCATTTCATCTTCTCAATCTTCTCATTGTTTAGCCTGGTGAGCAATTGATCTCTATCGATATGTGGATTAATATAGAGAAGGAAAAAGGGACATTTCTACTTTTGTGCAGCCATGTGAAGAACCACATGTAATTTGATAATGACAATATCTCTAATTGGTTTGGTAATCTTGACAATATTAGAGTAATTTCTGTCTTAGAAAAGAAATTCTTGGAGTTCCTAACATATTTAACTAGCTCTTAATAAATATAAGTGATGAATATAAGCTGAACTCGTCAAATGTATGATTCGTTGGGATAAAAATAACACAAGGCCTCCATTTTAAGTACAATTTATCATCAATCACCTTTCGAAGCTTTTTGCTGTATTAACATAGGTGTGTGTGAATTTAAGAAGGGGCATATAATTTATTTTTACATGATTCTGACTGGTTTGCATATCATAATTAAATTGGGCCATTCGATCTTCCTTGCAAATTCACAAAACTATGTTGGAAATTTAGACACCCACTTATACACATTATATTGACTTAAAAAACAAAGGTTGTATGCCAAGCCGTAAGATACAAACACAATCAGTTTCTTAGTATGAATTGGATATTCATTGGGCAGATTATTGGATAATTGTTCAATAGCCACCACATTTATTTAGCAAACTCAAGCTATTTTGGCACAATACTTTCACTGCAAAACATCATGTTTTCATACTTATATTGTTTATCTACAAGAAACTTATTTGACATTCAAAGTCATTCTGATGAGATGTGTTCGAAAATATAAGAGATGTGATAAGAAAAATATCAAGGCGAATCTATGGTATCATCTAAGTATCTTCTTTGATAACTTTACTATCCTATGTAGGGATCGTGGTTGTTACTTATTTGCTCATAGATTAAGTTCTTGAGCTATAACTTTTGTAAGGATTTCTTACAAAAAAGTGTGTGAATTGATCCTTTTTCTGGAAATTCAGATAACTTTACCCGTGAGTCGATCTATGAGTGTTTGAAGACACACAGGAACACCAAATCTATGAGGATAAAATCTTCTCACCCAATTCCGTGGAGGGTTGATTTTCAATATCGTATATCTCTTTTTTTCGAACCCACAACTTAAATTGCCATTTTAACATTTCTTCCTAGGTGCCCAGCCCTAGTACTGGGCCTAGGCGTACTTTGCAATTGATGAAGCCTCTCAAATAGTCTTTCTAATTTGAGTAAGTAGTTCTATGTACTTGATGGTATTTTAGCTGTCTCGTTATTTACAGGTTAGCATGGTGGATGATTATGGTCCATTGAGCTCTTTATGACCAGTTTTAGTTGTCTTATGTATTCACCTTTTATCATTTGATTAATAGCATGTTAATTAGATTAATCTTATGAAATTTAGATGTTTATCTACAATAAAATGATAATGTATATGTGTAATATAGATTAAAATGATTGCACCTGTTTTTTAATCATATACTTATTTTCATTATTTTTTATTACTTTCATGGATTTTTTCAACATCATAATCATAAATAAAGTAATTTCTTAAGTCCGAATTTTTTTGGAGAACTATTAAAGTACTTTACGAATTTGAAAATTGTTTTTATCATGAGCGCATGCATTCACACCATGTAATTTTTGTTAATTCCAGAAAAATCATTGGCTATTGCCAATCTAAAGTTGTGACAGGTGATCAGCTGCCCTCTTCATTAAAAAAAGTGCGTTTATGGTATCATAACTTATAATGGCATAGTGCATGAATAATTTGAATAATATATAAACTTTAATGCCCAAGTACATCAAAATAAAAAAATATGAGAAATAAAATTTAACGACTGTAATTCAAAGCATCATACACCACAAGAAAATATAGAGACTAAAAATTTAGTAATTGCAATGGGAAACTGGGACAAGTGTCAGTAGGAAAAAAGACTGACATGCGTCCATACGCTGGTGATCCAACATATTGATCAATAAAAGAGTGATAAAAACCAATGTCTCAGAACCGTTCAACTTCAAAATGTGATATCTAATGACCTTTAGGAGTTCCCCGCTAAAATTTGCGGGGTATATATTTCTGTTTCTACATATCCATACCCTTGAATCTATAAATAGGCTCCCAACCTATAATTAATATCTTGAATGACTCATAAATTGGTAGTCTGGTGGAAGGAGACTGAGTTTGAGATCCATCAAAATTTATGGTACAAATGGTTGATGCAACTTGGAGGACAAAACATAAGTTGAGTGGCTTTCCTATTACACAAATTGCCATGATCTTGGAGGAATATAAGGATGTATGGTGATTTCATTGCATGTACAGTGCCATCTTCGTCAAAGAACCCTTAGTTAGATCCATTTCGCCATTTTATCACATCATAGGCATGACGTCCTCATTTCTGATCATTCCACTGTCTCCTATTACACAATTAATACCAAATACTTTTATTATTGCATTCATATCTATCTTTACTTATCATTATTATCATACCTTCACATTTCTACACTTTATCTCTCATATATTCTCTATCAATATATCATCCATCCTGACACATTTTATGCATAGTATTTACATATTTTATTTGCATCCCACCATTAGTCATATTTTTTACTACAATTTTTTTCTCATCTCTCTTTATTAGTAACATCCATACATTTGAATAAATATATATCTATGGGATAAAATTATTTGTCAATCATTAAAACAAGGTAAAATAACAACCGCAGATAAATTCTTTAAGTGGTACCCGTTATAAAGAAGTATTTTCTCAATAACCTTTCCTATTGAATCATTTAATATAATTCTACTTATTTTTAAATTTTTATCCAATTTTGATTGCTTTGTTAGCCTAACATTAGCTTATATGTCACGAATTTTACTCAACTTTTGATACTTCGATTAGGTTAGTACCCAATTGGAACAACTGCTTAACTATATTAAAAGAAATTAAAATTTTAAAAATCTTGGAGTTCTAATATACCATTCTCTCAAAACATATAAAAAAATATGCACAAGTACTGGTACCATTATAGCAAGGAACATAAAACTTAAATAAATAATTATATTGAGATAAATTTTTCAGTATGTCTATTTGTTTGAATTTTATTATATGACTATATCATCATAATTTCAGGTGAATTCTTCATGACATATATTCCGAAATGGTTCATAAATTGAAACATATCCTCCCAGGTCTTTGAGACAACCTCATGAGAAACAGTCGTTCAGTACTTAGAACATAACTCCTCAAAATTCATGCAACGTCTCAAATTCTGTTTTGGAACCAGGGACTTAGAGGACACTTGTTAATTATTTGACAAAAGTTTCAAAGTAGCCTGATAAGATGGAATCCATAATTTCATGAAGATTTATTTTTCTTCTACATTTGGATACTTATAACATGCATAATCAAACGTTTGAATTCATTTGTAATAAAATAGAAATTTCAAATGCAAACCATGTCAACAGTTATAAAATTCAAAGTATCCCAGGTGAAATTACTGAAATGAACGAGGCAATCTATCAAATCAAAGATACTATTTGGAGTATAATACAGTAGGGCGATGAATCTAATTAAGGTACTTAATGAAGTTGTGGACTTCTTTTTCAAGCATCCAATAAAATGAAAGTACTTTTGATGAATAACAAACATTTTTATCTGTCATATAATCAAAATAATAAAATTACCCTTCTCTTTCCATCAGAGATAACAGAGTCTTGATAAAGAATCAGATATTTTAAATTGGGGAAAATCCCCAAGACCAATAAACTATCAACAAATGAAGTCATCAATAAATGATGAGAGAAAAAAGTAAGAAACTAAAAAGGAGAGGCTCTATATATGTAAATACAACACTCCATGAAAAGTACGTCTTATAAATTATTTTTTATTGAGAATATATATTGTATTATTTAAAGTGGATACTCGGATAATTCCTTAACATTTGAAAATATACACTTTATTCTTTTGAATTTTTTTGCTCATGCACTAAATTTTACTTAGATTTACTAGTTCCATGCTTGTCCTGCTTTTTCATATCTAATTTAATCCATCATTATCTCATATTACCCCCAAAGCATCCACACATGAAGATACATGTGGATATGGATGGAGAAACTTTCTAAGATCTGGTATTGAAATAATAATATAAAATTAACTTAAAATGATTTATGAATGATTGCCCTAATTTGGAGTAAGTAGGTATCTTCTTCATAAGAGAAAATGAGTGTCTAATCAGGGAAAATATATAAGGACTTTCGAGCCTTTCAAAGTTCTAATTTAGGGATATAACTATATCTTTCATCGAATAAGCATTACCATGAGATGACATGGATGATAAGGAAGGATGGGTGTTTGTTAGAAAGGAATATGTGGGGAGGATGAATGATTATAACATGTAAATTAGGTGTGGATGAAGCAAGCATTCAAAGTAGGCACACTGGTAAGTAACGTGAGCGAACATTTTATGGTAGCAGGAGGGCCTTCCATAAAGCTGACTATATCATAAGCACTAAATATACACAAAAGCCCCACAATGGTTTCTTAGATCGATTAAGGAAAACGATTATATCATCCACAATAGGAAGATAATCAGAAAACTACTTTTTAAACAGTATGGTCAGATGAGCTCCCCAGTGGTTATCTGTGTGTGTGATTGGCTTAGGATCTCTTCCATCCAAATGAACTGGGTGGAGAGATAGGGCTACCTAGAAGTCGGTCTCACATGGTATTGAAAATTTGAGTGAAGTTTTTGTCTACCAAGAGAGAAAAACAGTTATCTATAAGAGAAGCATCAACAACACTCTGGTAAGGAAAGTGCAACCAACTCTATCAAAGGTCTCCATATCGAGTTGGCTGATGATTTTTGATATAGGAATGTGGTAGGCTAGTGATTGTACTAGCTCATGAATCACCACAATATTGTCATGGATCTGTCAACCCTTGAGAAAACCATACTGCTTAGGATGTAGGAGTCTATAAAGGAAAGTCCCAAGTTGGTATATAAAGATTTTAAATACAAGTTTGTATCAGACATTACAAATACTAATGGGCCAAAGTTTTAAAAAAAACTGGGCTTTTCACTTTTGAGATAATTTTAAGGAAAGTAGATTTATAACTTCTTGGGAAGAATTTGCAGATGAGTCTCTGTATTATGATTTTATCATAATTCACTTAGTCAGATCTTATATTCATGAACTTCATCATAAGCATCTCACATGCATTATAATGAGTATATTGTATTAATGAACATTAAAGAATATTTGAAAGGTATAATTAGATTGGTGGCTGCAACATATATTTCCATCAAATTCTGTTTACCAGAATCCCATGCCTGGTAATGTGATTTATCAATTGGATTGAATTCATCTTTGATCAATATATATATGCATATAATTAATTAGCAAGTTTTACAAATTAAAGTCTTTGAGCCAAAAGATTATTAAGAAGACTTATACATGAGAGACAAGAGTCACATGCAAATAACAAAAGAATAAGAAGATAATGTAAGCAAAAAGTACAAGAAGAAAATAAAAGAACAAGATTAATAAAATTAATAGGCATAAGAGAAGAAACAATAAAAAGAAGAATAGAGAAAAGAAGAATAAGATAAAAAATAAGAGAAGAAAAAGGTCCAAGAACAAAATAAAGAAGAAGAAGAAGAAGAGAAAAGGCAGAACGGAAAAAAGAAGAGAAGAAAAAGTAAAGGAAGAAAACAAAAAAAGAAGAAGAAGAGATAAAAGAAGAGGAGGAAAAAAGGAGAGAAGAAAAAAGTAGAGCAAGAAAATGAACAAGAATGAAGGAGGGAAAAACTAAGAAATAATAACTGAAGAATTTCTAGCCACACAAAAAAATAGGAACAAGAAGAATGAAGGATATAAGGAAAATGAAAGAAGGAAGAAAAATGTATAGAAAAAGAAGATGAAGAAGATAAACAAGATAAGAAGAATAAAATTAATAGGCATATGAGAAGAAACAAGAAGAAGACGAATGAGAGACGAAGAAGAGGAAAAAGAAGAGAAAAAAAGGTAGAGGAAGGAAATAAAGATGAATAAGAAGAAAAAAAACGTGAAGGGCGAAAACAAGAAAAGAAAAGGGAAGAGGAAGAAAATAAAGAACAAGAAGAACAGAAAAAAGAAGAGGGGAAATGAAGAAAAGAAAAAGTTAAGGGAAAAAAATAAAGAAGAATGAAGAAGAGAAGAAAAAAGAAATAACAACCGAAGAATTTGGTAGCAGCACAAGAAAAAATAATAGGAATATAAAAACGACTGAAGGAGAGAAGGGAAAAAAAGAAGAAGAAAATAAGGAAGAAAAATGTATGAAAAAAGAAGACGAAGAAGATAAACAAGATAATAAGACTAAAATTAATAAGCATAAGATAAGAAACAAGAAGAAGAATAGAGAAAAGATGAAGAGAAAAAATAAGAGAAGAAAACGGTAGATGAAAAATTAAAGGAGAGGAAGAAGAGAAAAAAACAGAAGGGAAAAAAAGAGAAGAAAAATGTAGGGAAAGAAAATAAAGAAGAAGAAGAGAAAAAAAAAGAGGAGAAAAAAGAGAAGAAAAAAGTAGAGGAAAAAAATAGGATAAAGGAAGAAGAAAAAAGAAATAATAACTAAAGAATTTCTAGCACCACAAGAAAAAATAATAGGAACAGAAAAAAGACTGAAGGAAAGAAGGAAAAAAAATGAAGAAAAAAGGAAGACCAATGTAAGAAATAAAGAAGAGGAAGAAGATAAAGAAGGCAAGAAGAATAAATATAATAGGCATAAGAGACGAAACAAGAAGAAGAATAATAGAGAAAAGAAGAAAAAAAAGAAGAGAAGAAAAATGTAGAGAAAGGAAATAAATTAGAAGAAGAAGAAGAGAAAAAAGGAAAAGAAGAAAAGGTAGAGAATGAAAATTAAGAAGAAGAAGAGAAAAAAAGATAGAAAAAAGAAGAGAAGAAAAAGGTAGAGGAAGAAATAAATATGAATGAAGGAGAGGACAAAAAAGAAAGAGTAACTGAAAATTTTCTAGCGGAACAAAAAAAACTAATAAGAACAGAAAAAAGAACTAAGGAGAGAAGGAAAATGAAAGAAGAAGAAAAAAAGAAGAAAAATGTATGAAGAAAGAAGACGAAGAAGATAAACAAGACAAGAAGAATGAAATTAATAGGCATAAGAAAAGAAACAAGAAGAAGGAGAATATAGAGAAGAAGAAGAGAAAAAAAGAAAAGAAGAAAAGGGTAGAGGAACGAAATAAAAAAGAAGAAGAAAAAAAAATAACAAGAGAAGAGAAAAAAGAAGAGAAGAAAAAGGTAGAGGAAGAAAATAAAGAAGAAAAAAAAACAGAAGGGTAAAAAGAAGAGAAGAAAAAGGTAGAGGAAGAAAATAAAGAACAAAAGAGAGAACAAAAAACAAAGAATAACTGAAGATTTTGTAGCCGCACAAGAAAAAGTAATCGAAATAGAAAAGAATGAAGGAGAGAAGGGAAAAAGAAGAAGAAGAAAAGAAGGAAGAAAAATGTAAGAGAAAAGAAGAGGAACAAGAAGAGGACAAGAAGAATATAATTAATTGGCATAAGAGAAGAAACAAGAAGAAGAAAAATAGAGAGAAAAAGAAGAGAAGAAAATGGTAGAGGAGGAAAATAAGGAAAAAGAAGAGAAAAAGCAGAAGATACAAAGAAGACAAGAAAAAGGTAGAGAAAGAAAATAAAGAAGCCGCAGAAGAAAAAAAAGAAGAGGAGAAAAAAATAAGAGAAGAAAAAATTAAAATAAGGAAATAAAGAAGAATGAAGTAGAGAAGAAAAAAGAAAGAATAACAGAAGACTTTCTGGCCGAACAAGAAAAAATAGTAGGAACAGAAAAAAATTGAAGGACACAAGAAAAAAAAAAAAGAAGAAAAGAAGGAAGAAAAATGTAGGAAAAAAGAAGAGGAAGAAGATAAAGAAGACAAGAAGAATAAAATTAATTTGCATAAGAGTAGAAACGATAAGAAGAAGTTTAGATAGAAAAAGAAGATCAGGAAAAGGTAGATGAAAAAAATAAAGAAGTAGAAAAGAAAAAAAGCGGAAGAGAAAAAAGAAGAGAAGAAAAAAGGTAGCTGAGGAAAATGAAAAAGAAAAAGAGAATAAAGAAGAGGAGAAAAAGAAGAAGAGAAGAAAAAGGTAAAAGAATGAAATAAAGAAGGCGAGAAGAAAAAAGAATAGGAACAGAAAAAAGAATGAAGGTGAGAAGGTAAATGGAAAAAGATGGAATGAAGAAGAAAAGTATAACAAAAAAGAAGAGGAAGAAGATAAAGAAGACAAGAAAAATAAACTAAAGAGGCCTAAGAAAAGAAACAAGAAGAAGAATAGAGAGAAAAAAAGACAAGAAAAACATAGAGGAAGAAAATAAAGAAGAAGAAGAAGAGAAAATAAATACGAAGAATAAGAGAAAAAAAGAAGAGAAGACATTGTAGAGGAAGATAATAAAAAATAATGAAGGAGAGAAGAAAAAATAAAGAATAACTGAAGAATTTCTAGCCGCACAAGAAAAATAATAGGAACAAAAAAAGATGGAAGGACCGAAGAAAAAAAGAACAAGAAAAAAGAGGAAAAATGTAAGAAAAAAATAGGAAGCAGATAAAAAGACAAGAAGAATGAAATTAATAGGCATAAGAGAAGAAACAAGACGAAGAAGAATATATAGAAGAAGAAGATAAGAGAAAGGCAGAGGAAGAAAATGAAGACGAAGATAAAAAAGCGAAAGAGAAAAAAGAATAGAAGAAAAAGATAGTGGGAGAAAATAAAAAGAGAAGAGGAAAAAAAGCAAAGAAGAAAAAGGTAGAAGAAAATAAAGAAGAATGAAGGAGAGAAGAAAAAAGAAATAAGTACTGAAGAATTTCTAGCCCCACAAGAGAAAATAATAGGAACAGAAAAAGAACGAAGAGTGAAGGAAAAAAGAAGAAGAAAAGAAGGAATAAAAGTGTAATAAAAAACAAGAGGAAAGAGTTAAACAAGACAAGAAGAAGAAAATTAATAGGCATAAAAGAAGAAATAAGAAGAGGAAGAATAGAGAAAAGAAGAAGAGAAAATAGAAGAGAAGAAAAATGTAGAGGAAGGAAAAAAAGAGAGAAGAAGAAGAGAAAAAAAAGAAGGGAAAAAAGAAGAGAAGAAAAGGTAGAGGAACAAAAAAAAAGAAGAAAAGAAAAAAGAAGAGGAGAAAAAAAGAAGAGAAGAAAAGGTAGAGGAACAAAAAAAAAGAAGAAAACAAAAAAGAAGAGGAGAAAAAAAGAAGAGAAGAAAAAGGGAGAGGAACAAAACAAAAGAAGAGGAGAATGAAGGATAAAAGAAAAAAGAAAGAATAACTCAAGAATTTCTAGGTGCACAAGAAAAAATAATAGGAACAGAAAAAATAATGCATGAGAGAAGGCAAAAAGGAAGAAAAGAAGGAAAACAAATGTAAGAAAAATGAAGCTGAAGAAGATAAAAAAGACAATAAGAATAAAATTAATAGCCATGAGAGAAGAAACAAGAAGAAGAAGAATAGAGGGAAGAAGAAGAGAAAAAAGGAGAAGCAAACGGTAGATGAACGACATAAAAGAAGAAGAAGAAGAGAAAAAAGATGAGAAGAAAAGGCAGCGGAAGAAAATAAAGAAGAAGAAGAGAAAAAAGAAGAGGAGAAAAAAAAAGAGATAGGGAGAGGAACAAAATAAAGAAGAATGGAGAGAATAAAAAAGAAAGAATAACTGAAGAATTTCCAGCCGCACAATAAAAAATAAGAGAAACAAAAGAAAGAATGAAGGAGATAAGGAAGATGAAAGAAGAAATAAAGGAAGAAAAATGTAATAAAAAAGAAGAGGAAGAAGATAAACAAGACAAGTAGAATAAAATTAATAGTTGTTGATCTGAGTATTACATGTCTTTATTTTCTCTCTCTTGTTAGCCCATTAAGGGCCCTCTCTAGTCAGCCCATTAGGGCTTCCTATAAAACCCTGTAATCTCTTTCATTTGCCATCAAGAATTGTTCTTTTCTTGTTTACATGGTATCAGAGCCCTAACCCTAACCCTAATCTGGGTTTCCTGGGCTCGACCTTGCGCTCCGATCTTTGGCGGTTCTCACGACCGCCTGATCTCGCGTTCCGGTCTCTCGCCGTCTCGCTCCGGGCCTCCCAGGCGCTCGCCGTTCTGACATCCGCCGTCCCAGCGTCTTCCGCTCCGGCGCCCGCCGTCCCGGCCCGCGCCACCTCGGCTCGTGCCCTCCCGGCTCGCGCCGCCCCGGCTCGCGCGCCCTCCCGGCTCGCGCCGCCCGGCTCGCGCCCTCCTGGCTCGCGCCGCCCGGCGACCGGCGTCCGGCGCTTACCGTCAGCGACCGTCGTCCGGCGCCCGCGTCCGGCTCGCCCGTCCGGCGCCCGCCGTCCAGCGCCCGCGTCCAGCGCCCGGCGTCAGCGCCCGGCGTCCAGCGCCCGGCGTCCGGCGCCCGGCGTCCGGCACCCGCCGTCCGCTCACCGTCCCGGCGCGCAGCGTCGGCACCTGCAGTCCCGGCTTCGTCGTTCGGCGCCGCGCCGACTGTGGTCTACTCTGCTTTCATCATGAACCCGGTTGAAGCCCAGACCTCTACTGTTACGCCAGACTCGGCGCGGTATCTACGCCACATGCATCTACGGTGCCTCTCTAGCCCGGAATTGGTCGCTCCTCTGGACCATCCTCTTTGCCTCGGATGCCTCCGGATGGTATGTTTACTGGATTCAATCTCCTGCAATGGCGCCAGTACGTCCAGATAACTTTAAAAGGGCGTCTCATGCGCCATCTTCTAGAAGACGGACCTTCCCGGACCGATCCCAAGTATTATGACTCGCTGGACGTTGAGGTAGTTCATCGTTGGCTCTTGGACAGTATTTCACCTAGTGTTAAAGGTGAATTCATGTCTCTAGAGTCGGCTCGGGCGGTCTGGGAAGCAGCACTTGAGAGCCACTCCAAGAAGCACAACATTGCGACTCTGTACGAATTGGTACATTGGGCCGCTAACCTGCGTCAAGGGGACCGGTCTATCATGGAGTACAGTACGGAGCTCATTTCGTTGTGGAATGAAATTGACTACTACATGCCGCCCGACCCCCATTCGGTGGACCGCCAATATACTCTTCAACTTCGGGTTTTCCAGTTTCTTATGGGACTGAACCCGGAATATGAAGTTGTACGGGCTCAGCTTATTCATCGGGAGACTGGTCCTACCTTCAAGGATGCGCTCCACAGTGTGCGGGTTGAAGAATCCCGCTTTCAGCAGGCCCAGAACTCGGCTTCGGCACTTGTAGCTCATTCCTCTTCGTCTGCACGCCCATCGTCGACTCCACCACCCGGCTCTTTGCCACGTGGTCCGACGGCTCGGACGGAGGATTCTCCAAAGGGTGATCCTTCGCTGTTTTGCAATTACTTCAAGAAGCGAGGTCACTCTAAGGAGACGTGCTACAAGCTTCAATGGAAACGCGCACAACCGAGCAACCTTGCTGCAGCCGCCTCGTCCGTGCCCCCCCCGGGTCAAGTGCCTATGCTGTACGGTCTTCTCCCGACTAGTGCCTCGCTCGCTAGCTTCACTCTGGAAGAGATGGAGCGTCTACGCCGCTTGCTTGATCCTCCAGTCGTGGGCTCATGCTCCTTGGCCCACGCAGGTATGTCCACCAGTCTTCCCACACCTACATCCCCTCCTGGCCATTCTTTTTCCTCTTCCACTTGGCTTCTTGATTCCGGTGCCCACATGACCCCAAATCCTCGAGCCTTTCAAACTTATGCACCCGTTTCTGGCTCCTCCAAAGTTAAAACAGCCTCCGGCGATCTTCTCACCGTGGCGGGTATTGGTCGTGTGGCCCTTTCCTCTTCTATGCATCTATCTAAAGTTCTTCATGTTCCTCGCCTTACTCATCATCTTCTCTCCCTATCTAGCCTTGTTTGCGACTTGAAACAAGACCTTACCTTCTCTCCTAATTCATGTTTTTATCGTGATAAGGTGTCGGGGAGGACGATTTCCATTGCTGAGGAGCATGAGGGGCTCTATCTTGTTCGTCCTTGTTCGAGTTCTCTTGCTTTTGCTGCTGCGGCAGTTTCCCTTTCGGCTTCCCACGAGCGTTTGTGGCTTCTTCATCGGCGTCTCGGCCATCCTTCTTTTGCTACTCTTTATCGTCTCTTTCCTAAACTCTTTCAAGGCCATTCTGTGGACCGTTTTGTTTGTGTACTGCTTGTCGAATTGCCAAACATCATCGTACCACGTATCCTATCTCGTCTTCTCATTCTTCGACCCCATTCTCCCTTATTCACACCGATGTGTGGGGGCCTTCCCCTATTCATAGTACTTCCGATTCTCGGTGGTTATGCATCTTTATTGACGACGCTACTCGATTCACGTGGGCATATTTCTTGAAGAACAAATCGGAGATATCTCGTGTCATTCCTCAATTTTACTCCCTTATCCAAACTCAATTCTCTATATCCATTCGTCGCTTCCGCTCCAACAATGCTAAAGACTACGTTAACACCACGTTAAGCACCTTCTTCCAAGGCAAAGGCATTATCCATGAAACTTCTTGTCCCTATACACCACAGCAAAATGGCGTTGCCGAAAGAAAATTCCGTCACATCTTTGAAATGACTCGGAGCCTTCTCTTCCATATGCATGTGCCCAAGTATTTTTGGGGAAGACGTCTCCACCGCCATCCATCTTCTTAATCGCCTTCCATCTCGAGTGCTTGACTACTCCACTCCCATTGACCGTCTTCAGCATTCCTTTCCAACTCTCTCTCTTCGAACTCATCTTACTCCTCGTGTATTTGGATGTGTATGCTATGCGCCCAACCACCAACTTGGTCGTGATAAACTGGATCCCCGTGCTATCAAGTGTGTGTTTGTTGGCTATTCTTCCACCCAAAAAGGCTATTTATGCTATCATCCACCCTCTCGTCGGTTCGTCGTCACCAAAGATGCCACGTTTGATGAATTGCTCCCCTACTATTCCTCCTCCTCTCCTGAACCCTCATCGTCCCCATCTCCCTCCGATCCACTCGAATTCCTCATCCTCGTCCCTCGTCCCTCTTCACCGGCCCCGCCCGACGTGTCTCGGCCTGTTGCTCCTCCAGCAATTGTGCCTCCCGACCCGCCTCCGGCCGCCGTCTCAGTCCCTCCTGTGGAGCCTCCTCCAGTATCTGCTCCTGCGCTCGACCCTTCTGCTGCACCTTCTTCGATTCCTCCGCTCCCTATCCATCGCTGCCCGCCTGAAAAACGCTATGGTATTACCCTTGCTCGTCGCAAGCCTCGGCTTCCTTCTTCGTCTCCTGCTGCCCCGTCTACCTCAACCTCCACCCCTCCTGCCACCTCCTCATTAGCCGTGCTGCCCTCTTCCCGTTCCTCTCCCCTCTATCAGTTGCGGAATCTATCTCCTCTCATCGCCTCTCACCCTCTTATCATGCCCTTCTCACCTCCCTTGATGCCACTTCCCTTCCCACGACGGTGGACATTGCCCTTTCATTTCCGCATTGGCGTCAAGCCATGGCGGAAGAACTTCAGGCTCTTGCTCACAATGAAACGTGGGATCTGGTTCCTCTACCGGCTGGGAAGCATCTCGTGGGTAGCCGTTGGGTGTATGCTGTGAAGCATAATTCTGACGGTTCTATTGAGCGCCACAAAGCCCGGGTTGTGGCACAAGGGTTCACTCAGAAACTTGGCATTGATTATCAGGAGACCTTTGCTCCCGTCGCCAAGCTGAATACTGTGCGGATCTTATTGGCCCTTGCTGCGGATCGGGGCTGGATTTTGCAACAATATGATGTGAAGAATGCTTTTCTGCATGGAGAGTTGACTGAGGAGATCTACATGGCATTACCTCCTGGCTACACTTCCTTAGTGCCATCGTCTCCGCAGTCTGTTGTCTGTCGCCTGAAGAAAGCATTATATGGCTTGAAGCAATCTCCTCGTGCCTGGTTTGGTCGTTTCACGACGGCCATGCAGCGTCGTGGATACCGTCAGTGTAATGGTGATCACACCCTTTTCTACCGCCATTCCACGTCAAGGGGAGTCGCTATTCTTCTTGTGTACGTGGATGACATTATTATTACGGGTGATGATACGACGACCATTACTGAGCTGGCTATGTATCTCTTGTCGAAATTTGCTATTCGCCATCTTGGCCCGTTGAGGTACTTTCTTGGCATAGAGGTGGCCTATTCTTCCAGCGGGATCTTTATTTGTCATAGAAAGTATACGGTGGACCTTCTCTGTGAGCTTGGAAAGGAGGACGCCAAGCCTGCTTCGACACCGATTGATGCGAACCATCGACTTGGTGCCGATGCGGATGAGGAGCTTGCTGAGCCTGGCCCATATAGAAGACTTGTGGGAAAACTGCTTTATCTCACCCACACTCGCCCGGACATTGCATATTCAGTGGGTGTTCTGAGTCAGTTCATGCAGACTCCTCGCATGAGCCATTTTCATGCTGCTCATCGTCTCCTCCGTTTCCTGAAGGGCACCATTGGCCGTGGATTATTGTTTCGTCGCCATACCGGCCTGCGTCTTGAAGTCTACACCGATGCAGATTATGCCGGCTCTGTGGTTGATCGTCGGTCCACATCTGGGTATTGCACCTTCTTGGGCGGCAATCTGATTACTTGGAGGAGCAAGAAGCAGAAAGTGGTCTCTCGATCGAGTGCTGAAGCGGAGTTCCGTGCCCTTGCGCATGGTCTGTGTGAAGCACTTTGGATTACACAGCTTCTTCGTGAGCTACGGTGTCCAGTTCCCTCTCCTGTCCAGCTGTTCTGCGACAACAAATTGGCGATTAGCATTGCTCATGACCCCGTTCAGCATGACCGTACAAAGCACATCGAGATCGATCGCCATTTCATCAAAGAGAAGCTTGAATCGGGAGATTTTTGCACGCCTTATGTTCCGTCCGCTGAACAGCTTGCAGATATCTTCACCAAAGGGCTTCATGCCCCTAGGTTTGAGGAGCTCTGTTCCAAGCTGGGTGTGGATAACATCCACGCTCCAGCTTGAGGGGGAGTGTTGATCTGAGTATTACATGTCTTTATTTTCTCTCCCTTGTTAGCCCATTAAGGGCCCTCTCTAGTCAGCCCATTAGGGCTTCCTATAAAACCCTGTAATCTCTTTCATTTGCTATCAAGAATTGTTCTTTTCTTGTTTACAATAGTCATAAGAGAAGAAACAAGAAGAAGAAGAGTAGTGCGAAGAAGTAGAGAAGAAAAATGTAGAGGAAGAAAATGAAGAAGAAGAAGAAGAGAAAAAAGAAGAGGAGAAAAAAAGAAGAAGAGGTAGAGGAAGAAAATAAAGAAGAATGAAGGATATAAGAAAAAAGATAGAATAACGCAAGAATTTCTAGCCGCACGAGAAAAAGAATAGGAACAGAAAAAAGAATGAAGGAGAGAAGGGAAAAAAAGAAGAAAAGAAGGAAGAAAAATATAAGAAAAATGAAGACGAAGAAGATAAACAAGACAAGAAGAATAAAATTAGTATGCATAAGGGAAAAAATGCGAGAAGAAGAATAGAGAGAAAAGAAGGTTGAGGAAGAAAATAAAGAAGAATAAGAAGACGAAGAAGAAGTGAAAAAGGCAGAAGAGAAAAAAGAAGAGAAGAAAAAGGTAGAGGAAGAAAATAAAGAAGAAGACGACGAGAAAAAAGGAAGAGAAGAAAAAGGTAGAGGAAGAAAATAAAGAAGAAGACGACGAGAAAAAAGGAAGAGAAGAAAAAGGTAGAGGAAGAAAATAAAGAAGAATGAAGGAGAGAATAAATAAGAAAGAATAACTGAAGAATTTCTAGCCCCACAAGAAAAAATAATAGGAACAGAAAAAAGAATGAAGGAGAGAAGGAAAAAATTAGAAGAAAAGAAGGAGGAAAAATGTAAGAGAAAAGAAGAGAAAGAAGATAACGAAGACACGAGAATAAAAGTAATAGGAATAAGAGAAGACACAAGAAGAAGAAGAATAAACAGAAGAAGAAAAGAAAAAAGAACAGAAGAAACAGGTAGACGAACAAAATAAAATGGCGGAAGTAGAGTAGAAAGAAGACGAAAAATGAACAGAGAACTGCGAATTTATAGCTGCTGAAGAAAAAAAGATAGGACAGACAAAAAGAATAAGGCAAGAAGAAGAAGAAGAATAGAGAGAAGAAGAAGAGAAAAAGAAGTAGCATAAAATTAAACAGGAACTAAAGGATAAAATGGCAGATAATTATTATTAAATTCAACGTAGGTACCTGAAGATTAGTGTAGAATACGTCAAAATCAGAAGTTTAATGACAAATAATAGATCTCAGGGCCTCCAAAGTGACCCAGATGGAAGAAAAAGAAAAAAAGGGATCCGAAACAGGAAATTTGTTGACTGTTAAGTAACGTGAGATGCCAATATTAGATCAAGAAGAGGAAATAGAGAAGAAGAGAGAAGCGCATATCACGATCTTCAATAAAATGCCATTCAGGCTGAGTCATTGCAGAACAGAAGATAGAAATAAGGAGTAGAAGATGGAAGACATAGCATCATTGAACACTCGTGGGGAAGTCAGACTCCTCTATAAAGATTTGCATCTGCATAGCTGCCCATTGTAATCCTGAGATCAGTAAAGTCTCTTCTCTATGTATGTTCAGAATGATCTTACGCGCAGATGACCTTGGGATGAAGTAATCCATTGAAAATTCTCCCATATATGCCAAATTGGACTTGAATCCAGATGACTGCACGCAATCGTCCATTCTCATGTCAATCAATGATATTGTAACCCTTGTGTATCTTGACGTTGATGACATAAGAGGAACGTAATAGTAGAGCAGGAAAGCAATCCTGACATAATTCTTACCTTTTGAAGGAAGAACAGAGGAGAGCAGAAACTGCTCGGTACACTTCACCAAGCTCAAGTCGGGAACTCTGATCGGGGGAAGAATAGTCTTGTTCACGATGAAAGGGCACTCAGCAGCAGCCTCAATTTTCTTCGCGTCTTTCTTGTTTGCATTCCTACTGCTCTTGGAAGAAGGATTGAGAGAGATGCTGAGCGGTGCCATTCTTTCTCAAATCGATGATCTTGAAACTTTGGATTTATACTTCCGGATCATCCAGGACGAGGACGGTGGACGAGACGGGACGAAATTCGTCCCGTCTGACGTCCATAATTTCCCCTGGGACGAAGGAGGGGACGGTTTTTCATCCGGTGATTGGAAAACCGCCCCGTCCAATATCTCCAGGACAAATTTTCGGCCCGTCCCAGTCTCCTGGACGATTTTTCGTCCCAACCGGACGAAAGTATTATTCGAATTTCGACATTGAGAGAATTTCACCGAGTCAGGCAGCCAGCCCTAGTTTTGTCCTTCGAAAGGTATTCGCCGTCGGGAAGCTCTCTCGTACCCAGTACCTTGCAGAGCCGTCGGGCGGGCGTCGTTTCGTCTGTGTGAGAGAGCGGGAGTTGCTTGTGTTGCCTTCTGAAAACCAGCTTTGTCTTCCTCCATCTCTGCGAGTGATAGCGGTGATTCACCGTCGGCAAGGTATGTTCTCTATATATCTATTGTTCTATCTATCTATCTTTTGATATAGCTATCTCTCTATCTACCTATCTATCTAACTATCTACCTATCTATCTAGCTATCTATCCTTCTATCTATCCATCGATCTATCCTTCTATCGATCTATCCTTCTATCTATCTATTTATCTATCTTTCTGTTGGTCCAACTATCTCCCCTTTTACCTATCTAACTCACCGGCGATCAAACCATGTCAAATTCTAGCTATCTATCGATCTTTCTATGTAGCTATCTATCGATTAATTCCTTTTTAAGATTTCACTCGTTAAATGTTAACAAAATGTTATCTCAAGAAAGGTAGCTGATGAAAATATTTATCCTATGGGACTATTCAGTTTGACTATTTTCGTTTCTTATTTTATTCCGTTGATATCTTGCACCTGAAATATCAAAAAACTGTGGAATCAACGCATAGCTCTCTATATTTCCCTTTAAATGAAGATATCAATTCCTTGTATCTTCATGGATAATTGACATGGTTCTTTAAGTTTTAGTCTTAACCTTGCGATATTCCACATTGAAATATGTGATGTCAGCTTCCCTATCGCTCTCTCTCTTCCTCACTCTCTATTTCTTTATAGGGAAAATTTTCCAAAATCACGAACTCCGTTTTTCGTTCAAAAAGTAGCACAAACTTTTAGTTTTGTTCAAAATATAGCACGCGCCAATCAGAAGACGCCATTTGGCGTCTTCTTTTTTTTTTGCCAGCGATGGTCCAGAAGCTGATGTGGAGTCCACCTGGTAGCCAGGTAGACTCCACGATGGCATCCACGCCAGGTGGACTCCACATCAGCTTCTGGACTTCACTGGCCGTTGCCGCCGCTGCCCATGGCAGGCGGCCACCGCGGGTGCCCGTCTCTGGCCGCCGCCCGCCGCCCGCCGCCGCCACCCATCGCCGGCCGCTGCCGCCGCCGCCCGTCGCCGGCCGCTGCCGCCGCCGCCGTCCGTCTCCGGCCGCCTCAGCCATCGCCGGCCGTCCGTCTTTTTCTCGCCCTCGCTCACCCTTCCCGTTTTCCCCTTCTCATCGTCTCTCCCTCTCTCCACTCGTTCTCTCTCTCTCGACCTCTCTCCCCCTCTCCTGCTCCTTCTCTCTCCCTTGCTCTCTCTCCTCTCCGTCTCACCCTCGCTCCCGCTAGTTCTCTGTCTCTCATCCCTCTCTCGTGCTCTCGTTCTCTCGTGCTCCCTCTCCCCCTTCTCTTTCTCGTTCTCTTGGTCTCCCGCGGTCGTTCTCTCCCCCAAACTCTTTCTCGCCCTCTCTGTCTCTCATCCCCTCTCTCTTTCTCGTTCTCTCTGTCTCTCATCCCCACTCTCTTTCTCGTTCTCTCTCTTTTCCCCCCCTCTCTCTTTCTCGTCCTCTCTGTCTCTCATCCCCTCTCTCTTTCTCGTTCTCTCTGTCTCTCATCCCCTCTCTCTTTCTCGTTCTCTCTCTTTTCGCCCCTCTCTCTCTCATCACCTCTCTCTTTCTCGTTCTCTCTCTTTCCGCCCCTCTCTCTCTCTCTCTCGACCTCTCTCCCTCTCTCCTGCTCCTTCTCTCTCCCTCGCTCTCTCTCCTCTCCGTCTCACCCTCGCTCCCGCTGGTTCTCTCTGTCTCTCATCCCTCTCTCTCGTGCTCTCGTTCTCTCGTGCTCCCTCTCCCCCTTCTCTTTCTCGTTCTCTTGGTCTCCCACGGTCGTTCTCTCCCCCAAACTCTTTCTCGCCCTCTCTGTCTCTCATCCCCTCTCTCTTTCTCGTTCTCTCTGTCTCTCATCCCCACTCTCTTTCTCGTTCTCCCTCTTTTCTCCCCCCTCTCTCTTTCTCGTTCTCTCTGTCTCTCATCCCCTCTCTCTTTCTCGTTCTCTCTCTTTTTGCCTTCTCTCTCTTTCTCGTTCTCTCTGTCTCTCATCTCCTCTGTCTCCCTCGCTCTCTCTCTTTTCGCCTTCTCTCTCTTTCTCGTTCTCTCTGTCTCTCATCTCCTCTGTCTCCCTCGCTCTCTCTCCTCTCCGTCTCACCCTTGCTCCCGCTAGTTCTCTCCCTCTCTCTCTGTCTCTCGTGCTCTCTGTCTCATTCTTCCACTTATTCGCTCTCCCTCTCCCCACATTTCTTAACACCTCCCTCTCGCCCTCTCCCCCGCTCTCTCCCTCTCGTTTTCTTTTCCTCTCTGTCTCTGTCTCTCTCTGTCTCTGTCTCGGTCTCTCCCTCTCTCTGTCTCTCTGTCTCTCTGTCTCTCTGTCTCTCTGTCTCTCTGTCTCTTTGTCTCTCTGTCTGTCTCTCTCTCTCTCTCTCTCTCTCTCTCTCTCTCTCTCTCTCTCTCTCTCTCCCGCTACTGATGTAGCCCTCTGTCTTGCTCGTTCTCTTCCGCTCTCTCCCTGTATCTCTCTACCTCGTTCCGGTCTCACCCTCCCTCTCGTTCGCTCTCCCTCGCTCCTATATCCCCATCTCTCCCGCTCTCACTCTCTCCCTCCCGTTGTCTTTCTCCCTATTTCTATCCTACTCTCTCATTCCTCCCTCCCTTCCTCTCTCTGCCACCGGCTCTCCCGCTGCTTTCGCAAGGCCCTCTCACTCTTGCCCTTTCTCTCACCGTCTCTCCTGCTCACCCTCTCCTCCTCTCTCACCCTCACTTTCTCTCTTACTCTCTCTGTCCACCTCCCTCCGGCTTCACCTCTCTCTTCCTCTCGTTCTTTGCTCGCTCGCCCTCACTTTGGCTCTCCTTCTCTCCCTATCTCAATCTCTCTCATATTCTCTCATACTCTCTCCCTCTAGCCTGCTCCCTCTCCCTCGCGCTCTCTTTCCCTACTGAACTCTCTCCTTCTCGCCTGCTCTCTCACTCTCTCTCCCTCTCACTTCCTGTCTCCAGCTCTGACTGAAGATCGATTGTCCATCTCTTCGAGAACGCCGCATCATCTTCCCTCTATTGGAGATCAATTTTCTCTCCCTCACAATCTCGCTCTATTGAATATCGAGAGGTGTTCTCAGCCACTTTAAGCCAGGTATAGCAGCCTTTTTCTCTCTCTTTCTCTCTCTTTCTCTCTTTTCAACGCCACAATCTCTATTTCCATCCACTTGCAACATATTTAATGTGGATACTCCAATATCCATATTTGGATATCGTTATCGATATTGGGACATGGATATCGATATATAATTGGACATAGATATCGACATTCCACGATGTCCATATTTCGACATTGGAATCCATTTTTCGGATTTCCATATTTGGATATCGATATCGACCTTTTAGATTTTCATATTTGGACTTCGATATGGATATTTTAGTGTAGACCATAAGAATCCTCCTGTGTCGTGCTGCTGTAAGATATTCAGCCAAAGCAAAAGAGAATGTAAGTATCATACTGATTACCAAATTGCCTCTGTATAATTATTTACATTATGCTTCTGTACCTGTTTGTAAAATAGGGTCGATGACCGAAGTTTTCTTTTTGGTTTGGATTCAAGTGATGTGTGCTCAAGTGACTCCGATGGATATTCAAGTGAAGAATGGAATGAAGAATTTTGTAACGGGCGGAGAAGTAGAAGAGAAGAACGTCAAGCAAAGCTATGTGGTGATGATGAGAGTGAAATTATTTTGAGCACACACAGCAGTGGAAGATATGATCCTGGGTGCCCCAACAATAAAATTACAATGCAATTGGGCATGATATTTGAATCAGGTTCACAATTTAAAGCAGCCGTGAAGAACTAGGCCGTATATAACGGGTTCAATGATAGGTTTAAAAGATCTACGGAGAATATAGTGGAAGTTGTATGCCAGGAACATTGTCCATGGAGGATATATGCCAGTTGGGGTCCTATGAGGGAGGCCTTTGTCATAAAGGCAGTAAATGATGAACATAGGTGCAATAGGGCTCCCACGAACATACAAGCCGATTATCATTGGATCGCGGAACACTTCTTATATGCTATTCGAAGGGATATGAACTATAAGGTAGATCATATGATGCAAGAATTGCTGGAAAAGTATAGAATCATAGTTTCGCGGGGCACATGTTATAATGCAAGGTCCTGGGCACGCAAGATTCTTCATGGTTCTTTGAATGAGCATTATCACAGGCTACCCTGCTATGTGGCCGAGTTACAGAAAGTGGTAGGAAAAGTACCTTCCAGTTGGAGGTGGTGCATGACATTCATAATTCTTTGCCTAGATTTAGCAGACTTTATATATACTTCAAACCTCTAGAAAGGGGGTTCCTTGAGGGCTGTAGACCAGTGATTGGGCTGGATGGTTGTTTTTTGAAAACCGAATTGAAGGGGCAGTTGTTGAGCGCCGTTGGGAGGGATGGGAATAACCAGATGTTTCCTATTGCTTGGGCGGTGGTAAAAGGGGAAATTCAAGCTTCTTGGACTTGGTTTATTAGCCTGTTGATGACTAATTTAAGAATTATTGATGGCTACGGTTGGATTATTATAAGCGATCAGCAAAAGGAATTTAACTTTCTCATTCGCCGTATTCTACTTATCTTATGACTTGCTTGGTTAAGGTAGAACCAATGTTGTGCACTAAAAACCTGATACGCTTTGACATTTCGCAGGGTCTCGCCAATGCAGTGGCAGGCTTGTTACCTCATGCAGAGCATAGGAATTGCGCAAGACATATTTATTCAAATTGGAAGAAGAAGGGACACTCCAGTGACATCTTGAGGAACCTATTTTGGAAAGTAGTGAAGTGCACAACCCGTGAAGGATTCCAGAGGGTTATTGGACAAATGGAGACATTGAAAGAAGCAGCTGCGCAAGATTTTGTAGAGGTAGGCATAAAAAAGTTTGCATGGCTTTTATTTTCTAAAAGCCAAAATGTGAGGTTATTGATAACAACATGTCTGAGTGTTTCAATAGCTTCATCTTGCCGAGTAGGTCTCAACCTATCATCGACATGTTGGAATACATTTGAAGGGCAGTCATGGAGCGTATAGTGAAGAAGAGAGAGTTATTCTCCGAGAGTGTTGATTCCTTATGCCCTCAGATAAGTAGGGTACTCAAAGATAATAGACTCAAGTGTATGACATGCAGTGTTATTCATGTAGGCTATCTTAAATTCGAGGTCAGCACACACGGAGAAGGGTTCGTGGTTGATCTGCGTGCCCAACACTGTACCTGCAGATATTGGGCTATCACGGTCATTCCATGCCCGCATTCTATTGCCTGCATTCACTTTATCCGAACATACCCTACTAATTACGTCAACGAATGGTTGAAGAGAGATTCATACCAGCTAGCTTACAATTATGGTATTCCGCCGATGAATGTGAAAAACTTGTGGAGGGAAAATGAGGGAAACTACCTCTTCCCCCCATTGGCGAAGAAACAACCGGGAAAGCCAAGAAGAAGAGTTGACGCTAGTGAAGCCGGTCCTAGTGGTGTATGATTGACCAAGAAAGGCGTGCAAATGCACTACTCTCTCTGCAACCAAGGCGGCCACAATAGAAAGACATGCAACAATACAAGGCCACAACCTGCATACAAAGTATGGATTGAGTTTTATATTGAACTTCCATTATATCCTCGATTTTCCGTAAACTGAGATATTAAGCACATCTTGAACAATCATACAGGGATCGCTATCTTCTTCGGGAGGATTCATCAAATTGTTGAAGAGCATGACCAAGTTCCAAGTTTGATTGTTTCTTCATTTTAATTAACTACTATGTAATTTGTTGGTCAGTACTCAGATATTAATCAGTCAGCATATTTTATAGGTATTAGTATGCCACCCGTCTTTGTTCTCGAGTGTTACAAATCGTACAGGGGAATATTGGATTCCCTGTATATTTCAGGATATTGAAATATTGAATATCGATATCAATATCCAAAAACTGATTTCCGGGAATATCGATATCGATATCGAATATTGATAGTGTGGAATATCGATATCAATAACTGAGAGAGCGACTGCAAGAGTTATGGAGGGATAGAGGGAGTAGCTAAAGAGAGTAGAAGCGGGAGAGAGCAATAGAGAGAGAAGGGGTGACAGGGAGAGCCGGAGACGAGAAGTGAGAGGGAGTGAGAGGGAGCGAGAGTGAGAGAGCAGGCGAGAAGGAGGGAGTATCGTCTATCATCATCCATCATAATCATCATTCATCAATCATCATCATCATAATCTCACCGCAGCTGCCAGCGAAATGCTCGTCGCAGTCGTTAACAATGGCATCGAAGCTGTCCATGTAGCCCTGCAGGCCGGACGATTTTCCATGGCCTTCGTACTCTACGCCGTAGACCGCGTATCCCGCCTTGGTCAGCCGAATTGCCGTCCCTGCAGCGATACCATTCAATTCCAAGTCTGTCAATCCTCCGCTATTCACTTATTTGTCCGCTTATACCATCTGATATTCTCCATCCACTCACCTCTCATCGAGATGTTGCCCTCCATCGCATACCCTGTAGGACACAGATCAATGAGAGAGAGATGCACATCGATACCGTAGATTGATAGACTGATAGATAGAGAGAGAGAGATGGGGAGACAAGATATAACAAGAAGTTGAGATAGATGAGAGAGGGGTGGAGACAAGAGACATAACAAGAGATGGAGATAGATGGGAGGGAGAGATGGGGAGGCACGATATAACGAGAGATGGAGGTAGATGAGAGAAAGATGGAGAGACGAGACATAACAAGAGATGGAGATAAATGGGAGAGAGAGATGAGAAGACAAGATATAACACGAACTTGAGATAGATGAGAGGCAGATGAGAGAGAGAGAGATGGAGATAGATGGGGAGACACGATATAACACAAAATTGAGATAGATGAGAGATAGATGAGAGATGGAGAGGAGACATAACAAGAGATGGAGATAGATGGGGAGAGAGATGGGGAGACACAATATAACACAAAATTGAGATAGATGAGAGATAGATGAGAGAGATGGAGAGGAGACATAACAAGAGATGGAGATAAATGGGAGAAAAAGATGGGGGGACACGATATAACTAGAGATGGAGGAAGACAAAAGAAATATGGAGAGACAGTACGCAACGATATATGGAAACGGATATATGTGGGAGAGAAAGAGAAGGAGAGACAAGGTATACCTTGAGATAGAGATGGGGAAAGATGAGAGATAGATGGGGAGACAAGATATAACAAGAAATGGAGATAGATGAAAGAGAGATGGAGAGAGAGATGGGGAAAGATAGAGATAGATGGGAGAGAGAGATGGGGAGACAAGATTTAGAAAGTGATTTAGGGGGAGAGAACGACCGCGGGAGACCAAGAGAACGAGAAAGAGAAGGGGGAGAGGGAGCACAAGAGACAGAGCACGAGAGAGGGATGATATTGATTTGTGGAAATATTGATTTATTGCCATAGGTTTCATAGCGATCGTTAAGTTCGCGACCATCATAGGCATACAACTTGGTTAATGCAAAATAGAAACCCATTGTTTGATTGTTGTAGCCGAGGACGTCTTTATCGATTGCGCACTTGTCCTCGAGTTTTATTGAGATTTTGGTTGGACTGCAAAGGAGATATATCTCATAAAGTATGTAAGAACTGAGAGGTGGAATCTCAGGTAACGTCTTGAAAACATAAATCCTGATGGGTGAGTCTAAGATTTTTTGGATTACCAAAGGAGAGACCTTTATACACTCAATGATGCAACGAATGATCTAAGAAACCTGGGCAACATAAAGTTCAGAATTCTGCATATGAAAGGTGGTAAGTCAAGATGATCTCCATTGAGGGCTTCAATAGGCCTAATTAAACTCCTCTTTAGTTGATTTTAAGAACATTTCTGGTTTTTTTATAATGAATGATAATCATATAAGTGAACAATTTGTTCTGGGAATGATTAAAATATTTCTGCGAAAGCATCTGACTAACTTTACAATGAAGATGAGGAAAACACAATTCTCTCGACAATATCAGTCATGATTTTAAGGGATCAATCCAATGCGAGATTGTGTAGCCTACAAGTTTTAAATAACTCGAATCTCCAAATCATGTCTGAGCGAAAGATTCATTTTAATCCAAGCCTTGGAGGCTACCCACGGCACTCATTTCATTTTTTTGAGATTCCTACACACCGATCTCCGAAACCAATTCAAATAAAAAAGAAATCTTTCTGGAAAAGCCTCCGAGCGTCGATATTTCAGAGCTGGAAATCGCATGAGAAAAAGAAACAAATAACAATGAATATCAGAGACGACGGGATTATCTAAAGCGAAAACCTTGTATTTTACTTTCCACTGCTAAAGAGAGAGAGAGAGAGAGAGAGAGAGAGAGACAGACACAGAGATAGAGAGACAGAGGCAGGGAGAGATAGAGAGACAGAGACAGAGAGAGACAGACAGAGAGGAAAAGAAAACGAGAGGGAGAGAGCGGGGGAGAGGGCGAGAGGGAGCTGTTAAGAAATGTGGGGAGAGGGAGAGCGAACAAGTGGAAGAATTAGACAGAGAGCACGAGAGACAGAGAGAGAGGGAGAGAACTAGCAGGAGCGAGGGTGAGACGGAGAGGAGAGAGCGAGGGAGAGAGAAGGAGCAGGAGAGGGGGAGAGAGGTCGAGAGAGAGAGAGAGAGGGGGAGAGAGAGAGAGCGAGAGAGAGAGAGGGGAGGAGAGAGAGAGAGGGCGGGAGAGAGAGAGGGGAAAAAGAGAGAGAGAAAGAGAGTGGGGATGAGAGACAGAGAAAACGAAAAAGAGAGAGGGCATAAGAGACAGGGAGGGCGAGAAAGAGTGGGGGGGAGAGAACGACCGCGGGAGACCAAGAGAACGAGAAAGAGAAGGGGGAGAGGGAGCACGAGAGAACGAGAGCACGAGAGAGGGATGAGAGACAGAGAACTAGCGGGAACAAGGGTGAGACGGAGAGGAGAGAGAGCAAGGGAGAGAGGAGCAGGAGAGGGGGAGAGAGGTCGAGAGAGAGAGAACGAGTGGAGAGAGGGAGAGACGATGAGAAGGGGAAAACGGGAAGGGTGAGCGAGGGCGAGAAAAAGACGGACGGCCGGCGATGGCTGAGGCGGCCGGAGACGGACGGCGGCGGCGGCAGCGGCCGGCGACGGGCGGCGGCGGCAGCGCCGGCGATGGTGGCGGCGGCGGCGGCGGGCGGCGGCCAGAGACGGGCACCATGTGGCCGCCGCCATGGGCAGCGGCGGCAACGGCCAGTGAAGTCCGAAGCTGATGTGGAGTCCACCTGGCGTGGATGCCATCGTGGAGTCTACCTGGCTACCAGGTGGACTCACATCAGCTTCTGGACCATCGCTGGCAAAAAAAAAGACGCCAGATGGCGTCTTCTGATTGGCGCGTGCTATATTTTGAACAAAACTAAAAGTTTGTGCTACTTTTTGAACGAAAAACGGAGTTCGTGATTTTGGAAAATTTTCCCTATAAAGAAATAGAGAGTGAGGAAGAGAGAGAGCGATAGGGAAGCTGACATCACATATTTCAATGTGGAATATCGCAAGGTTAAGACTAAAACTTAAAGAACCATGTCAATTATCCATGAAGATACAAGGAATTGATATCTTCATTTAAAGGGAAATATAGAGAGCTATGCGTTGATTCCACAGTTTTTTGATATTTCAGGTGCAAGATATCAACGGAATAAAATAAGAAACGAAAATAGTCAAACTGAGAAAGAGACCAAGAGAACGAGAAAGAGAAGGGGGAGAGGGAGCACGAGAGAACGAGAGCACGAGAGAGGGATGAGAGATAGAGAACTAGCGGGAGCGAGGGTGAGATGGAGAGGAGAGAGAGCGAGAGAGAGGAGCCGGAGAGGGGGAGAGAGGTCGAGAGAGAGAGAACGAGTGGAGAGAGGGAGAGACGATGAGAAGGGGAAAACAGGAAGGGTGAGCGAGGGCGAGAAAAAGACAGACGGCCGGCGACAGCTGAGGCAGCCGGAGACGGACGGCGGCGGCGGCAGCGGACTGCGATGGGTGGCGGCCACGTGCGGCGGCCAAAGACGGGCGCCCGCGGTGGCCGCCTGCGATGGGCAGCGGCGGCAACGGCCAGCGAAGTCCAGAAGCTGACGTGGAGTCCACCAGGCGTGGATGCCATCGTGGAGTCTACCTGGCTACCAGGCGGACTCCACGTCAGCTTCTGGACCATCGCTGGCAAAAAAAAAAAAAAGACACCAAATGGCGTCTTCTGATTGGCGCTTGCTATATTTTGAACAAAACTAAAAGTTTGTGCTACTTTTTGAACGAAAAATGGAGTTCTTGACGTTTTGTAGAATTTGTCCTTTATATTTTGCTCTCCAGATCACGATATCAAAATGGGGTAATTTAGTTTTAACCTTGATATTTCTGATTATCTTTCTGGCAGCTGTCCCACCCTGAAATATTTACCATCAGTTTGATGTTTTCTCTCTCTCTTTCTCTCAATCTATAAATCCATCTAATCCATCCATCCATCCATCTCTCTCTGTCTCTGTCTCTGTCTCTCTATATATATTTATATATTTCTCTAGATTACCAAGGTTATCCGTTGTAATTTATGGGCTAATTTTAGTCCGTCTTACTTAGGGTTCTTGCTTATGGTGATATCTCACTTGCAAAATATCTTCTAAATATGTGTCATCACTCTCACTCACTCTCTCTTTTTGTGTTCGTATAAATTTCTCTTTATCTAACGAGATTAAAATAGATGTTTTAGGAAAATAGTTATCCATGAATAATTTAGTTTCAATGTCTATTGGCAAAAAATTGACTAATTTAATTGGAATATCAAAAAATTAAGTAGAGACAACCCATTTCTATCCATCTCCCATTCTCTGCATCTTTTCTCTATTTTCCTCGCCAACCAGTAATTTAGTCTTGAATAACGGAGTCAGCAATGTCTGCACCAATAGGGACTTTAATATAAGATTAGCTAGTTAGAAATGAACACGTACCCCATATACTTGTTAGAGAAATAAATGTAAGATTCAATATAAGTTTAAACATAGTTTAGGATTCAATATAGATAGGAATACATTTAGATAAGATACACATAGATAGGATTCACATAGATATGTCTCACATTTATCGCCAAGATCCAACATCCATTATTTGTTATAAACTAGCCGTTATAACTTGTTATAACGACTGCAATTATAACAAACTAACTATAGTAGTTATACCTAGAACTATATACAATATAAATACGAACCAACATTAATGTAATTTATTGTGGAATATAAGACGATCTTAAACATTGTTCTTGTTCTTGTGTCTCTCTTCTTCCTCTCGCTCTCTCTCTCTCCACTTCTTCTTCTTCTTCTTCTTTCAACTGCCCAAGAACATGGATCGTCTTAACAGGATTGCCGCTCGTCCGCTAGTGCGACCTCACCGAGCGGTTTCCTCGGCATCGTTTACTTGTCATCTGCCTGCCTGCATCCATCAACAAACTCCCGTGCATCTTTGCCATCAGGACTATCCACCAACTGCCAAACCAGGTGCCATTGCTCACATTACGTTGAATGATCGTCCCTCGCATTGACGGTAGTCATTCGCTCTAGGCGTTTGGCCATTTTTTGAAACGCTATTCGACGGGTGTCCCACTAGATGCAATATCTGTTCCACATTCGGGCATCCACTTTGATTCATCTTGCGCACCCACACCATTGTGCTACGTCTGAAATCTGCCTAACCAAACGTGAAGTCATCTGGCTGTTCGGCTGGAAGCATCAAGCCGTGTTGCCGTTGCTCGCCCTTCCACCTTGTCTTTCCTCGACTCCTACTTTTGACGTCGACTCTTGCACCGCCTCCAGCTGTTGGTTGAGTGGCATCGACGACGACGCCACTGCAACGAGGTACACCGTTACCCTTGCTCGTTAGTTTAATTACGTCTTTCAATATATCTTCACCTGCACTCCACCACGCTCGGGTTAGTTTAGGTGAGAGATTTATCAAGAAAACTTTTACTGAGCGTCTCCTTGGGTACGGGTCGAGCCCGTCCATCGCACGCAAGCCCCTACGTACTTTCTCCGTTTGGCGCCGTAGTCACCGTCATCACTGCAATGAGGGTCAGAAGGTCACCGTCATCATCATCGGTAATCCACCCTGGAGTTCAGAACTCGGTGTATTTCCCACTCGTCAGCCCTGCACGTACTTTTTACCTAAGACATACGCATCACATAGTTACATTCACTTAGTGAATTGACCCGTCGGACGACGCCATCGTCAACGTCCGACATCACAATGATTAGCACGACAAATCAATAAAAAGAGTTTCAATATGCATAGAAAGTTACCATACTAGAAGGCCAAATGATTACTAATCCAAGTTTACTATTTTAACTTCAAGATGATGTCGACGAAGAGAAAAATGGCCAGATTTGAAATTATAATAAATATGAGTGCAGTAACATAGAAAAAGTATTAAGATACTTTTTGTATCAAGCGAAAAGTAAAAAAGTGCTGCCGCATCGAGGTGGCATGTACATGCATACATGCAGCACCAATGCGGGTATTTGATTAGTAGGGGAAGGAAAAAAAATGAGGTTGATGTGATATCACAATCTGAGTCGCCACATAACATAGTGATTGCATGCCTTTTCTTCATGTTGAAAAAAATGACATGTTTCAACATATCATTAAAGAAAATAAATAATGATGTTTTGGCCTGCCATGACACATCACCATAACATACATTAACCACTAAAATAATGTACCTTTTCTCTATTTTTATGTGCAGGACAAGTGCTGCTCTTAGAGCTGCGATTCATAGATGAAGAGGAAAAAGTTCCAATCATTAAACTGGGAATATCACAGGATTAAAAAAATGGTGACAAAAACAATAAATCAACAACAACACTGACAATGAAAGAGAATATTGCATTAAAAGTATTCTATGATTGTTGTAATTCCAAGGGTTGATTTCGGACTATCTAAAAGGACGATTAAGCTGAAAATTTGGGGATGGCTACTTATTCGTCTCCTCTTCCATGCATTCCCTCAAATATATAAATGTAGGAGTATCTCTGCGTAGAAATATCCTTGAACTTGTTTCCTAAAAAGAGGGAACATAAAGGATTATATGCAACATAAAAGATGGTAGCTTACCTGCACTCACAATTTTTGGTGATCATAGGGGATTATGAGGATTTATGTTAAGTATCTTTGCCTTCAATCATTTATTTTTACCATCATCAATAGGTTATACCCATATTATTATGACCATTACATCAAGTCTTAGGTCCTTGACATCACCGTGTCTTGATCATCTAGCTTCCATCCCACTTAGGTACATTTGTTTGTCATCACATAATACCTATTCATCCATCTATCTTCCTACCTTATTATCATCCTCACTCGTTCTTATTTTTCTTGCTGACATCACTATCTCTTATCTACTATAATTTATATTATTCATCTCACACTTCATCTTCATCATCCTACTATCTCCTATTTTATATTTATATCCCCTCATCTCTTGAATCACTATTTTAAAAAATAATAAAATTTTAATTAACATGCCCCAAGGAGAGAATCAATACTCGTCACTAGCTACATTTAGTTATTTCAGTACATGTTTATATTTTTATTTTTATGATCAAAATTACCAACAGAAACCCTAATTTTGAGTTCATTATCACACTCCAATTAAATTATTTTCCCCTCAGATTTGATCCCATCTTGGATTTAAGCTCCCGACTTGTTGTTAGCAGCCTAGTGCATCAGAATTATTTTATCCACTCTTCTACAAAAAGTGTTGGAGAGAGGGTTGACGTTGGATCAAGATTCATGAAGAAAAATTATCACATGGACCTTGGTTGACGTGATTATGAGGTTTTTGAGATCTCTGATATGTTTGTTTTAAATCTCCTCCTTTCACTCTTAGTAAAGCTTCTAGTTTATATCCTAGGCATCAAGATTTGTAGCACATCAAACCATGCTAAACTTCCTCTTATAACAGAATTTACAACATTTTTTCCTCTATATGATGATGGATATTATAAGGCTGTCAAGTCAATCACGCCAGCTTGTTTATTTAAGTTCATTGAATAAAATACTACGTTAATTATTATTCTTGTGTGATGTTTATAATGAAGGCCATGAAAACGTGCAATGACATAGCAAATTATGGTGAGAGCATAATATAGTGATCACTAGTTTTTAATCATGGCTCAGATGTATTAAGAATCTCACATAGATAATTGAGTTGTCAAGACAGGATCATCTGCCTCGATATAAGAGAAGATTGACTAAAGGAAGACGATGCAGAAAATCAGTGGCCAAGGTAGTGAGGACAATGGAGAATGCATTATCCAATGATCCCCGTTCCGCATCAGTACTAATCAAATGACGGATTAGGGTTTGACAATAAACCATACCCTAAATCATTCAAGAGTCTAGAGCAGATCATGGATTATACATATACGATACCCGATGACAAAAAGGTTCCATGAGAGAGTTCAACACTACTCGATATCTTCTGGAGCACGAGGTGTAGCTTGACAACCCATGGGCTGAAAACTTAACCTATCAATTTGGCTAAATTGATCTTTATTTAATTAATCTATATGTTGTTATAATTAAATAATAAGGTTGACCAATAATACTTATTGAGCCACTAAAGTTATTACCTAGAATGATACATGAACCTAGAGGGTCACATGCACAAGATCATAAAGGCACTGGTGAATATATTTTTCTTTGTAGGTTTTAGAAAACTTAAGTAAAATATAAATAGGGAAGGGGCACTCATTTCAAGCACCCAGGACAACCATATTTGAGAGCCCCTCCTTTTCTCCACTCTCTTCTCCACTCATCCAAGGAGAGTGTCTTCATGGTGAGAAGATCTTCTAGATTTTAAAGAAGAGTTGAAGAAGAAGACGTAGAGATCCAATCTCTGAGAAATTGTGTGGATACTTATAGATGCCAGATGCGTGAACGGCTTCAAAACGATCTTAGTGCCGCAAAGTCATGGGTGGAATGAGTTCCCCAAAAGGTACAGTCAATGTTTTATTTTAAATCGATTATGAATGGATCAACATGCTTCCACATCCATGGAATCATACTTTCCATGGACGAACCAAGACACAGAACACAACATATGATGCACCACAGCCTACAAATTTTGATCCAGCTAGTGCTACTAAATTTTGTTGTTTGAGTGTATGCTAAGGATGTTTGAGTTGATTTATGCTCTAACAAATCTCAGAAGTCCTAAAAGTTTTATAACAATAGTATAATCTAATAAAAATAAAAATATATCTGGAATTTATCTATTTAAAATATTTTTGATTGGTTTCCATCATTTTAATGAATTTACTTCCATATAAAATATCTAAAAATCCCAAAATATTGAAAATTAGTAAAATCGTTTCCTACTAATTTGTCTAGCGATTAATTTAATCTCTCATTACCTTCTACCTATAGATTCGATCCTTACCATGAACTAACAAAACTTGTAGAAATATTATTGCATAATTTAGAGCTTCATAATGACATATTTTAATCTGATTTTTGATTCATCACTCATTTAGATGAGAAGGAAGAGATTCAACTTTCTTAGGATCACGTGGATATGTAAAGGTGATTTGATGATTGAGTTTTAAATAGTGTTAATGATCTATTATGATTCCATTATGTCTTCCATCACATTTTGTCTTCCACCATGTGGCCTCAAAATCCAACATGAATGAGGTTTGAAGTCAGGAGGCATCTTGTAATTGTTAGCATGGAGTAGAATGGCAGAATATTAAAATCATTGGAATTCAGGGTACATTATATGTTAGAAAACAATGAAAAGGTGGTCTAAATGAAGTTAGTTTTGACCACTCACAAATGGGAGACGATACTCCCAATTATGCATCCCATTGGGGAATATTTGCGTATTCAGGATTCCTTACTTTGTGAAATATATGCGTAAAGACCTCATCTCTGGATTGGAAATTTCCAGTAAAGATGAAGGGAGATAGTTATCTTCATCATGTATATTTTAAACACAAAAAACTATATGAACATGAAAAGAGAGGAAGATGTTGCATCTTTTTTTATCTTAGTTTCCATAGTGACAACCATCTAAAGAGAGAAGAATAGAGAAAATGAGATAGCCAAATGAATAAATAGACAGAGACATATGTTTCATTATTATTCAGTGTCTTCCTTTTCTTGAACGGGGTAAAGAATTATTTGCATAGAGTGTCTACAATAACACAAGGCCATCATGCCAAGATACATGAAGATGATATAGTTAGCATCTCTACCTCTATCACCAAAAGTATTGGACCTAGAGAACGGTGATTACTCCATGGGATGTCAGCTCCAAAACCTTAACACGCTGAGATATGGCGGTCTGCAATTCAATTACCTTTGTCGTAGAGATGGATGAGTAAGCACATGAATGGGTGTTGAGCAGTTTTTTAAGAATAAAGAATATCTACTGTCTTTCCACCCACCACATTCTCTCTCTCTCTCTCTCTCTTTCTCTCCCTGTTTATCTTTATCACTCTCCCCTTCCTGTCTCTCTCCCTGTCTCTCTCCCCCTATCTATCCCTCGCTCTCTCCCTTCCTCTCTCTTTCTCTCTCTGTCTGTCTCCTTCTCTCTCTTTCCCTGTCTCTATCTCTCTTTCTCTCTCTCCTATCCCTCTCTCTCCCCCTCTCTCTCCCTCTCTCTCCCTCCCTTCCTCTTTCTCTCTCTATTTCTCTGTCTCTATCCTTCCTTGTCTCCCTCTCTCTCTCTCCTTCCCTGTCTACATCTCTCTCCCTCTCTCACCATGTCTCTCCCCCCTCTCTCCCTCTCTCCTGTCTCTCCCTTTCTCTGTCTCTCCCTGTCTCTCTCTCTCTATGTCTCTCTCTATCCCCCTCTCTCCATGTCTCTCCGTCTCTCTTTCTCTCTCTGTGTATATGCGTCTATCTCTCTCCCGGTCTCTCCATCTCTCTTGCTTTCTCTGTGTGCGTCTATCTGCCTCTCTCTCTATCTCTCTCTGTCCATCCGTCTATATGTGTGTCTCTCTGTCACTCTGTCTGTCCGTCCGTCTGTCTCTCTCTCTCTCTCATCTCCATCAGTATTTACAATTGATTCCTGGCCTTAAAAGTGCCAAGGACACTTGTCAAACAAGAGAGGGAAAAAAATAAATAAGAGGCTTAAGCCTTGTGATTAGGAACTACGGTAGTAGTGTTGGTCCAACGAATATCAGTCCGATATCTGATACCGGACAGCAAGATATCAAATATCTGCAAAAAAACTGTGACAGTGCTGATATGGATATGGGTTGATATCCATCTTTTAGATGTGGACAGATATCAGAGACGGATCTTGGATACCAGATGTCGGATATCAAAATCGATATCTGGATCTCGATATTCGAATATTTTTCCCCAAATTGCTATAATCCCATATGTAAGAATTCAAAGATTTTTTAAAGTTTAAATGCTATGCAGTCATTTTTCATATAAACCCCTGTATAAAGTTGTGTGCGCAAACATGTGCTGCTTGTGATATTATTAGAGAAATGCTCCTCCGACTCTATGTTCTCCAAATATTACCAGGAAAACTATATAAAAAAACTATTGTTAAAGTCCTTATAAATAATTTATTTGGATTCATGCTCATGCAACGTGTAACATAATCTTTTTAAGGGGCCTATTTCTAAGGAATATTTAAAATATTTTCCTCGAAATTAGAAATTAAACTAAAAGCTTATTTTCATTAAAGTTATATCATGTATGTAGTGAATATGTCTCCTTATCCACCAAAAAATTACCTGATAAAATCAAGAATTTTTAAGGGAAATGTTAAAATTTCTGCAATTAATGCCAACACTATATTGATCTTAAACATGATTTCAATACATATCACACTAGTGAATAAACTGCAAGTTTTAAATATTTATATTAGTATTTTTGCAGGATCTACAATAGGTATTTGGAAAATTTAGGGGAATGTTGAAATTCTGCAATTAATGTGCACACTATATTGATCTTAAACATGATTTAAATACATAGATACGCATGATATAACCCATATCACATTAGTGAATAAAGTTCAAGTTTTAAATATTTATTTTAGTATTTTTGCAGAATCTACATTAGGTATTTGGAAAATTTTAATCTTGCAAAAATCTAGAAATTTTCAAGGGAATGTTGAAAATTTTTAACTCAAAAATTTGGAAAAAAAATTTGGCTAATTTTGTAATATGTGACCATCAAAATACACCCTTCATCTTAGAATTTTCACATGGCTTCCTCAATAGTTTGTACTTGGTCATTTCCTAAGTAACAAAAGAGAACAAATAAAACCCACGGTCATGTAAAATATGCATTATACGATGATGTAACACGTGATCAGCTGGGATCAAACGGCACGCGTTACAACACAGGAAGAGATGGTGTGTGTGCGAGTGATGCAAGATTAATATGGCATGGATTTTAAGGGTCAATGACAAGTACAAAGATGACTTTTAATTTTAACGATCAATTAAATTGACGAATATCAATTGGATCACAATCGACTTCTCAATGTCCTTTTGGACCAATTAGACACTACAAGATGAGAGGGCTATGTTCTAAATGACAATTGGCAATTTTAACTCTCAGAGGCACAGAGCACAATTCTATGGTACTAAACGAAATAATCGAACTGCGAACGAATTGGATGACGATAGAACCTGATGGGTGATAGACCCAAAATATGTGATGTAATTATACATATTTTAAGGGCATTTTGGGATCACTTCAGGTTTATTTTACCTAATTTTATGAAATATTGCACTCCATGCACTTAATAGAGAAAATGATAAAAAATGCATTTTAAGGTCATTTTTTATGCATGTTTTAGAACTTCAAAGATTTGTTAGTAAAAATATATTTAAGACCTTTCTAATTTTCTAATGCTCTATTTAGTATATATGCTATTGCAGGGAAGAAGAGGAAGTTTGAGAAATTAAGAGAAAAAACAAATAGAGAAAAATTAATAAATATAAAAAGGGGGCCTTATAGGGCTGGCTAAGGAGCAGCCCAATCGCCGGGCCTCAAGCCAACACCTAGACATGGTTGTTCTGTTCAGATTGTTCGATTTGGTGCGAATTGCGCGTTCTGTTTGGATTTCCGAACAGAACAATGTTGAAAACGAACACAACTTCGCACACAGGGCTGTGCGGTTCGCTTTGTGCGAATTGCGCAAAATTTTCAAAGGTTTTTTTGAAAAAAAACTCCCTCGTTACTCTCGTTCTCGTTCTAGTTCTCGTTATTTGGGTATGTGCGAATCCAGAGTCTTCTTCTCCCTCCCTCGTTCTCCATCTTTCTCACTTCTCACTTCTCAGTGGCTCTGAATGACCTCGACCCACAATCTGAGCCACTCATTCTCGTTCATCTCTCTCGAGTCTCCAGAGTGGCTTTTCTTTCTTTCTTTCTCTTGTCTCTTCTCCCCGAGCTTGAAAACATCGGACTTCCTCCCAGTTGATTTGGCGCCGGATTAGGACAGGGTCAAAGTGGAGGCATTTGGTATGTTTTTTTTTTCAAGTTTTTTTAGACTTGTGTCTTTCTTTGATTCTCTTTTCTTTCGTTCTAAATCTCTGATGCTTTATGATTCTCTCTTAATTTCTCTTCAGTTCTTTCCCAAAAACTCTCTTATTTGCTCTTTCGCTCTTTGATATTCTGTATGTGTCTCTCTTATTCCCGTTCATCTCTCTCTGTCTAACTCTAATTCTCTTCCTATTTTTATCTTCGCCTCCCTTGCGCTCTAATTTTTTCCTTCCCAAGGGTACTCTCATTGTCCGAATTCCTCTTTTTCTATGTCCGATTCGCTTTTTTCAATCGCTCTCTAATTGTCTGTCTATCAAATTCTCTGGATTTCTTTTTTTCTCTCGGTCATTCCCCCTTCCTCTCTCTCTTTTTTCATCTCTCCCTATGTCGTAATCTGTTTCTCATTCTCTCATTCTCTGTCTCTTACTCATTTTTTTCTCTCCATCATTATGTGGCTTTCTTCTTCTCTATTCCTCTCACCTTAGTAATTATTCTTTTTTTTTTTACTACCGTTCTCTGAAAGTCTCTTTCTCTTTCTCTATCTCTAAGTTACTCTCTCCCTCTAACTCTGTGCCTCGCTTCCTTATATCTCTCAAATTAGTTGATTCTCTCTTTTCCTCGCTTTAAACTCTCCACTTTCCTCTCATTCTGTAACTCCATCTTCAAACCTCTCTTTCTTTACATGTGCAGAAAAAGAGGGCTCCTCATCGGCCTGAGGGTGCTACTCAAATTTCAACCATCGTCAAAAGATATACTTGGCCAGGAGGCGGAAAGCTAGTTCTGCAGCTCAAAATACCCAGCCAGAAATCCGACTGGAATTTTGAAGGTTTGGGTCTGCAGAGGGACTTCAATTTTGAAGACAGTTATTTTCGTTAAAAGTGGGATGTGCTCTTCAAAATAGACATGGTGTACCCACTTATTTTGAAAACAGATATTGCTCCTCTCTACTTTTCTCTCATTTCCTAACTTTGTCTCCAGTTTTCTCCATCTTTCTCTCGCACTAAGTATCTCTTTCTCCCTTTCTATCATTCGCTGAGCTTCATTTTTCCGCACTTTGATTCTCTCTCTACTTCTAATTCTTTGATTTTGTCACTATCTCTTATTCCCCCTCTCTATCTATCAAAATCTCCCTTTGTCTGTTTTTAATCCCCCCTTTATCTTCATCTCTCTACCTCCCTATCTCTTTCCTTCTACAATTCACTGTCCCACACTCTCACCATCGCTCTCATTCCCTTTGTCTTCCTCTCCCTTACTCACCCTTGCACTCTCCCTCGTCTTCTCTCTTTCACTCTCTCTCCCTCTCCCTTTCCTGACAAAACCAGGAACACTAACATTTGTTTTAAAAAACAGCATCTTGAATTTGTTACCATATGAGAACTTAGCAAAAGTTATATTTTTATTGTTGAAATACCTAATCATTCTACCCTCTAACCTAATCACTATGTTTCATGGATGTCATTTTAATGAAATTAATGCTAAAAAATCTATTAAATTCCTTCCCTCACGCTCTCCCTCTTCTTCTCTCTTTCACTCTCTCTCCCTCTCCCTTTCCTGACAAAACCAGGAACACTAACATTTGTTTTAAAAAACAGCATCTTGAATTTGTTACTGTATGAGAAGTTAACAAAAGTTATATTTTTATTGTTGAAATACTTAAATATGTTTTTATTGAAACCTAATCATTCTACCCTCTAACCTAATTACTATGTTTCATGCATGTCATTTTAATGAAATTAATGCTAAAAAATCTATTAAATTCCTTCCCTCACGCTCTCCCTCTTCTTCTCTCTTTCACTCTCTCTCCCTCTCCCTTTCCTGACAAAACCAGGAACACTAACATTTGTTTTAAAAAACAGCATCTTGAATTTGTTACTGTATGAGAAGTTAACAAAAGTTATATTTTTATTGTTGAAATACTTAAATATGTTTTTATTGAAACCTAATCATTCTACCCTCTAACCAAGTACTAGAAAATAGGGAAGTACACTCTGTTTCATGCATGTCATTTTAATGAAATTAATTCATTCCTTTCCTTCTAGAACGAATGATTTCAGTTATGTCACCCAATGAAATGAGATGAATTACCAAACGAATTCGTTGAATCATTCCAAATTTTTTTCTTAAATCTAAGTTACATCAATGGCATAAATGCCATTATCACTAGATTTAATGACTGTTATATTTATACTTCAAATTTTATACTGATTATGGTGATTCATGACTTGCGATTCGTAAATTAAGATAACGTCATTACTAAATTAGATTATTCAGAGTAAATTATACTTTATGCACAACATTTTTTTTGCAAGTTATAGCTTTCTATGAAATTTCCAAACAATTATGTTCTTCCTGTGCAAATTTTTTTTGCTTGTTTGAATTTGTTCGTTTTGTTCAAATTTGTTCGTTTGTTCAAATTTGTTCGTTTGTTCAAATTTGTTCGTTTGTTCGAATTTGTTCGTTTGTTCGAATTTGTTCGTTTGTTCGAATTTGTTTGGTGGTGCGAATTTTGTTCGGTTGTGCGAATTTGTTTGGATGTGTGAATCTTGTTCGTTTGTTTGAATTGTTCGAACATTTGTTCGAATTTTTGCACATAAAAAGAACAGCACACCAAACACACCCCTGTGTGGTTCGTTTGTGCGAATTTTCTGTTCGTTTTAAAAGAACAGAACAGAACAACCATGTCTACCAACACCCAAGCCACTGAGCGCAAAGCACTCAACTCAAACCGGCCCAGCCGCCAGCGAAACCCGTTCAGAAGGAGCTTAATGCATAGGCCTAAATCGAGCCCAACACAGGCCCACAGAAATCACGCATGAGAGGTACGAAATTTGTTTTGATTCTCTTTATAGGAAGCGCAACAGTTTATTGTTTCTTACAAGTTCCCAATATGGGATTTAAATCCCATAACACATTTTCCAACCGCGTCGGCCTGAACCACAAAATCAAAGGACGATCGCGACCCAACGGGCCGCGATCATAAGGAAATAGGAAGAAAAAAAGAACCGGGCTTCAAGCCAATCCGGCCCGAAGCCCGTGCCTTTCAGGCTTAAATTGGGCTTCTTTTGATTCGTTCGTGCCCGTGACGGATGAATCAAAAGAGGTGAAGGGGACGTGTACTGATGACGGGGCAGTGATGACACATGCTGACATGGCTTTGGGTACAACAGATCATAGGGTCCACGCTTGCGATTTAATCACAGCCGTTGGCATTTTATAAGAGCGATCCAACGGCCAAGGGCATTTATGTCCTCTCTCACCCCTGGCCATCAACTTTGCCAGCCAAAGGCCATTCTCGGCTGGCGAAGAGGGGACGAGCCATGATCCGACAACCGGGGAGGGCCACCAAGGCCATTCCCCTCCATTGAACGGCCTCTGTGGTCCCTCCCAATCCGTTAAAAGGGGTCGAATGCCTCGAATTCCATCATCTTCCAACCAATCTTTCAACCAAGATCTGAGAACGGCGGAGGACCCGTCCGGCGGCGGCGAGGATGGCAAGAGGGTCATGACAACCTCCTGATCATTTGAGAAGCTCCGGGGAGGCTTCAAAGAAGGGCTAGGATCGCTAGATTCTGCGCCAACAAGGGAGAAAAGCACGGGGCAGACCGCATACTAAAGTAAGGCAGCGGCGATTGGTGCCGCCATCCCCTTGCCTCGATTCAAGACGGAATCTCGTAATACGAACTCTTCTTTGTTGAATTTCATCAGTTTTATAGTGAAATTTGGCCTCAAGTTTGTTTTATCCCAAATCTGATCCACTATGATCCAAACAGTTTTACCGCAATTTTGTTCAGGCATTTCATCGAACACCTAGTGTGTTTGATAAATGTTTCTTCATTTACCTAAGTTCTACCCCACTCTACTTTATAAAAACATAAAAATATATTCCCCTCTCTTCCGTCTTCCTTCCGGCATTCTGTCGCACACCTCATGGCGTTCGACATAATCACCCTCTAATATTCGATTTCCTCTCATAAAATCTTATAAAATTCATACAAAAACTTATTATTAAGTAAATACTATATATATATATATATATATATATCTTCTTCAACTTCCTAACGGGTATTTGGTCGAGCACCTCTCGGGTGTTCGACTAAATTGACCTATTATTGCATTAAATCAATTACTAAAACCATATAAAAATATATAAAGCTACAAAAACTATTAGAAGATATATACTAACTATAGAACAAATATTATACGTATATAACTATAAACGAACCTTGACTAATATGCATACTTCTTATTTACTATACTAATCTGTCTATCCTATTCTAATATCTATATACCTCTATAACTACTTAGAATATTAAGATCAGATAGTCCTTAAATCTCTCTTTATCTATCTTCTTAATATTTATAAATACTACTCTAACCCTTTCGTTCTCTCTTAATATAGCTATCTAGCTTCTTCTACTTATACTTATTCTTCACTCTTAATAAACCACTTCTTCTTGTTTATTATTCTTAGTATCTCTAGTACATATATTTATAATCTCATATATTTTCTCTTCTCTACTTTTCTTATTAAACTAATATTCTCTATACTTTCTTATTACTTATGTTTTCTTATCCGTCTTATCTTTAATATTATTACTATATCTTAATAAATGACAACTCAATTATTGAATACAAACCTAAAGGCCAGTCCCTGTGGAGAAAACCTTACTCCAACTATACATTTGAGTAAGTTCTACATTTTATCAAATTTATTTGATTGTAGGCAAAATAATTGCAATGACAAATTAAAATTAACACTGCAATTTGCCTCCATCAATGGGCAATGCACGGGCAAGACACCGGCGCACGGGCACGTCCGGGCGTGGGCACGAGGCTGAGCTGAGCGTGGCAAGGAGGCGGTGCATGTGGTAGGTGCAGGTGCGTGCGATGGAGTGCGGGCGCCTGGGCAAGACACCGGCGCACGGGCAAGTCCGGGTGACGAAGGCGAAAATGGGGTGTAAATTGTCACTATTATTTTTGCTTCAATCAAATAAAAAATTCTATATGTAAACTTACTCAAAATCGTATAGAGATGAGCAAGGTCGTCTCCACAGGGATTGGCACTTAGAGCTAGAATTCAACTAGTGAGTAGGAGAGTCAGCAAACACCACTAGGTGTTTGTTGTAGTGTTTAAGAGAGAATAGGGAAGAATTGAATAATATTTTTATAAACAAAGTCCTCCCTATAGATTTTATGTAGACTTCAGATTTTATAGATAGATAGAGGGAGTAGATTAGTAATTTTAGGATATTTTTGTGAATGTTTAGCGGTCGACTTGTAGGAGAAAATGCAGGGGCAAATACTGAAGTTCAAATGTTTGAAAAAATGCCTAGCGGAGTATTTGAGATTTTTATGGTTTTTTATAAGGAACGAGATAGAATTTTTAAGGTATTTATCAGAGTATGGATGTAGATTAGGAATTATATCTTCCTAGAGTTTATTAAATATTTTTATATAATTTTAATTTTTAAAAAGTATTTAAAATGATGGTTTGAAAGTCGTTCAGAGGATGTGCATAACAAAAGTTTGAAGAAATGGCTTAGAGACGATTTGGGATAGTTTGGGTTTTTGCTCGAAATTGATTCAATTCAATTTTGAGAAAAAAAAAGGATAAAAGGTGTGTTTTCTCGATTAAACTTCTATGCTTAGAACAATCGAAATACTTACAAGATTTTTGCGCCGACTCGGAGTTGCCAACAGCTCCAGACTCTGCTCCGGTCGCGTCGTCCTTCAGGTAAGCATTTCTTCTCTGTCTTATTCCTTTCTCTCTTCTAATCTCCCTTCAGGTCACGGCTCTGTCTCTGTCATTGACCGAGAGACCGAGGAGAATGATAAGAAGGCGGAGGATCTTCTCCTCCGGTGATTAAATTTTAAAATGCTAAATTCAATATTCCGGTGGTGAAAGATACATTTTATTGCAACTTAAGATCATTTTATAGGTCAGGAATGGTCCGAAGACCTTCCTGACCGGTATGGGATATCTCCGGCGATGTCTCCGGCAACGACTAGGCAGAAATCTGCCTTCTCGTCGCCGGATTGACTTTGCCGACGACGGAGATGGAGGTGGGATGAGGAAAACGACCGAGGAGTTTCTGACCGTCCGATCATCTCTTGAAAGGATCCAACGGCTACGATTAAATCATAGCCGTGGAACCCTTCTATTCCGGTAGTCCCCTGATTTGTCTGCGGCGCCACCTCAGCCTCAACATCCAGCTGTCCGTGTTCGATTCGTCCAGGGTGGCGCTCTGCGTTGAGCTATCAAGCTGAAAATAAAAGAGAAGAGAAAAGAGTATTAAATAAGATCTTGACTATTCGATCTTCCGAAGGAAGATCGACGGTCAAGATTAAAACAAAGCTTTTAAGTAAAGACCATTTTCATTCGGCCTTCGGGCCAGGTTGGCTCGAAACCCAGTCGCGTTTATTTGTCTTCCTCTTTAAATCCCAGCCCGATGGGCCGCGAGCACTCTCATTCCATCTCTGGCCCAGCCCGCTCGCAGTTAAGATATGGGATTCGTATATATTTATTTTGTTTTCATTTGAAATGAAGTTAACCGCTTACCTTGGGCGTTGCATGCGAATGTACTATGACTACTTTGAGACGCGACCTTGGACTGGGCTTGAGCTGCGCATACCGCCTGCGGTTGCCATCTTTGCTGCGACTACGGATGGCGCGTGCAGTGCGCTCGGCTTGGATCCTTTTTATTTATATTATTAATATCCTTTTTACTTTATAAATTTTTTATTCTTTGATTTTCTTTTTATTTAACCATCAAATTTCATTCGATGCTTATAAACGCAAAAACCTATTAAAAATGTGACGTTTTACATAATGACTGAAAGATTACATAAAGGTAGAATTTAACATAAAAATGCATAATTCTTTCATTTTATGACTTCTTAAGCTCCTAATGAATATTGATTTACATACCCGATTTGTGACTCGTCACCGGGCGTGGGCGTGCAGGTGAGCTGAGCGTGGCAAGGAGGCGGTGCATGCGATAGGTGGAGGTGCGTGCGACGGAGTGCGGGCGCGCGGGCAAGACGTAGATGCGCGGGCAGGTATGGCGTGGGCACTTGGCTCGACTGAGCGCGATGAGAGGATGGCACGGTGGACGAACAACAAAGGCTTCTCAAGAAATGCTTCAAGACGGCATTTCTTGAGCGAATCTTGAAGAAATCAGATCAGGAACCTGGTGGTGATGGCGGCGTTCCATGGTAATCTTCAGAGTGAAGAGTCGACCACGATCCCACAATCTACATACAACTATCTGCTGGAAGAATGAAAGAACTAAGGAAGAAACTCAACGTTCAACTTTTCATTTTAAATTCACTTAAGGGTCCTCTTGGGCATGCCAGCCTTTATATAGGGTCGAAGGCATTCCCAATTGGCCATAACCGGAAGGAACCATCTAATGACGAGCAGCCCTCCCAACACAACGAAAATAAATCAGTGCAAAAGGACGAGGCCCAAAACACAAATAGGCATGTCCACAATTTGAAAAGATAATTATATTCAAAATAAGCAGTAATATACGACTGCTCGCTGATGTGTCGTCAAGCATAGCACTCGAACGATGTGTCGTGGGCGTCGGCTCGAGCTGCTTGATGGGGTGTTGGTGTCTTTCTACGCTAGCGGTGAGATGGTCCCCATCATACGATAGTCAACGTAAGGGATGTGTACCTCGAGCAAATCTTGTTGTCCGCCGCAAGCCAACAGTTTACATTGTTGAGTATTTTAATGCTTATAGGTGTCAAACGTGCTCTCTTGTACGTGACAATAGCGTTGCCCACAGAGAACATGCGTTCAGCTGGAGTGCTTGTTGCACATACGGACAATAGCTCCCTTGTAATGGAGGCAAGTAAGGGGAAGCATTTTGCCCATATGCTTGCACACCAAGATAGCGGGGTAAATACTCCCTCATTAGGCACGACCTATGTTAAGTATTGATTGAACTCGTCCACTGTCAACCTCATTGACACAAGTGCAGGTTGGCTTTTCACATAGTGCTCTATAGCCAAGAGTCCTCTCTACCTTTTGGGTGCTCAGTTTCAAAGTACCCAGCCGTTGCATGTCTCATCGAGTCACAAGGTAATAGAGATCTTACATATGCAATGGTTGCCTCTCTGACGCCCTCACGAAACATGGACCCTTACAAGATTTCTGCCACACTAATGATTGCATCATTCACCCACAAGATTTCTGCATACTACGCTAGCTTGTGTTGCATCGCCTTACACACTTGCGCCATGTTACAATGATCTCCTTCATGCAAACGCCATACGCAAGTGAAGAAAGTATCCTCTTCAATTTTCTGGACCAACTCCTCAATGTGGCGCATGAGACCATCTATGAGAAATAATTGCCATTTGGATCACAATGTTCAGAATGGTTGCAACACATGGGAGATGCATTTTGGCGCTAAACGTTGGCTTGACACTCTTTGTCTTCTTCACAATCACTGTCATCAGTAGTCACAGCGTAAACCTGCATAAACTCAGGTCACGTATAAAATCACATGTTTAATTGCAAAGAGAAGTTCGATGTTGAATGATGACCTTTGGCCGCTAGCAAAAATCTACAAGGACCTAGAGAACGATGGAGGACATGGTGTCCCCAATGAATGATGATGCCTAGAAGACTAGTACCGTTCTCCGTGGTCCGTGCGTCTACAGTGAGGGACACTCGGTCCACGTTCTCCCATTGCTTCTTCACCTCTTCCTTCATGCAGCCATGCAATTGGATCGTCCACTACTTCATGACCTTTGTACTTGGGGGGTCTAAGTGCAACTGTGTCACGTAGCTCCGCAACTCCTTGGATGTATAGATCCGGATTGTCCTGGACGGGGATGATGGACGGGATGGGACAAATTGAGTCCGTTCTGACATCCAGAATTTTCTCCGAGACAAAGGACGGGACGGTTTTTCATCCGGTGATTAAAAAACCATACTGTCCCAAATTTCCTGCATGGTTTTTTGTCCTGTCCGGGGCAAAACTGTCTCGTCCTTCGTCCCGGAAGAAAATTTATGTATTAAAGAAATTTATTTTCTACTCCCTTTTGAAAGAACCAAGCGCGCCCTAGTTGTGTCATTCGAAAACGAAAGAAGAAGACCTTCTTGGCTTCCCCCCCATCAACCAGGTCGGCTCCCGCCCATTTGCATCGTCGCGGAGCGCTTCCCCGACGTTGAGGTATGTGCCTCTCTATCCATCACTTGATGTTTTCTATCTCACTATCTCACTGTCGAGTGTCGATAAATCTATCTCAATATCTGCCGTTCTATCTCATTGTCAATCTATCTATCTTACTGTCTACCTATCTATCTCACTGTCTATCTATCCATCTCGTTGTCGATCAATCTATCTCAATGTCTACCTATCTATTTCGATGTCGATCAATCTATCTCAATGTCTACCTATCTATCTCACTCTCGATCAATCTATCTCAAATTCTCCATGCCTATCTATCTATCTCAATGTCTATGGTCTACCTATATGTCTCATTGTCGATCAATCTATCTCACTGTCTATCTATTTATCTCTATGTCTACGGTCTACCTATCTATCTCACTGTCGATCAATCTATCTCATTATCTACCTATCTATCTCACTGTCTATCTATCTATCTCAATGTCTACAGTCCACCTATCTATCTCTCTGTCGATCAATCTATCTCAATATCTACCTATCTATCTCACTGTCTATGGTCTACCTATCTCAATGTCTACGGTCTACCTATCTATCTCACTATCAATCTATCCATCTCAATGGCTACGTATCTATCTCAATATTGATCTATCTATCTCACTGTCTATCTATCTATTTCAATATCTATCTATCTATCTATCTATCTATCTATCTATCAGCCTATCTATTTCACTGTCTGTCTATCTATCTTTCTATCTATCTCACTATCGACCTATCTATTTCACTGTCTATCTATCTATTTCAATGTTGACCTATCTATTTCACTATCTATCTATGTTTCTCACTGTCGACCTATCTATTTCAGTATATATCTATCTATCTCACTATCGACCTATCTATTTTACGATCTATCTATCTATCTCACTGTTGACCTATCTATTTTATGATCTATATATCTATCTCACTGTTGACCTATCTATTTTATGATCTATATATCTATCTCACTGTTGACCTATCTATTTTATGATCTATCTATCTATCTTTCTATCTCATTGTCAACCTATATATTTCATTATCTATTTCACTATCTATCTCACTATCTATCAATCTATCTGACTGTCAACCTATCTATTTCACTATCTATCTATCTATCTATCTATCTATCTCAGTGTCGACCTATCTATTTCACTATCTATCTATCTATCTCAGTGTCGACCTATCTATTTCACTATCTATCTATCTATCTCAGTGTCGACCTATCTATTTCACTATCTATCTATCTATCTGTGTTGCTTATTTGAATGAGTTTTTGACTGAGTTGTTATATTCTCCCCCTGCCACTCAATGTTTACCAAAACAATTCTGGTTCCATATCATGTAGCCCAGGGTACTCTAGTAAATGAGTAATTGTTTCTTTAATCATGCCTGGATTATTTCAACAGAACATTAATTTTATACATAGTGGGCCCAATATAATCTAATTTTGCCACTTATACGTACTTTCAGTTGATCCGTACACGTCTTTTCGGAGCTTGTGGACTGTAGCTTTATTTGTTGGTGACCCAAAAGAGGTATTTATATATCAATTTGATACATATATCAATCGTTCCGATATACAAATTGTATAAAAAAAAATTTAAGTTGCGCATAAATCATTCTGTTGCATGTGTTATGTGACTACCATGTTTGAGTCCACCAGAATGGTTATCGATATGTTCATCTATTATTAGTCAATAAGTCCAAGTTTTGAGCGTAATATCAATGGTCAGCTCCAAAGGATTTTCCTGCACTTGTTTTCCTTATGAACATCGAATGTTGTAACCATCTATTAGAGTCTCCATTAATTTTATTATATTTGAGTGTCACTCTAATACGGCGTTGAAATTGCTCGTCACATACTTCATATGAATGACTGCATATTTTGAATAATTTTGATAGAGATATGGATTCCACATCTGCTACCGCTCCTAAATCAATGGCTAGGGCTACGCCATCGGTGTATGCGGAGTGCTATGCCGTAGAGGTCGATGATGATGTGTCATCTTGAAGCGTAAGACACAATCGATCTAAAGTTTTAGATCAATTTCTTGAAGTTGACCCGGACAAGTACCAGTGTATGCTTTGTCATGCGCAGAACCCCACCCATGAGGTCATCATCAAGCGGAGTAAAGATAACAGCATAAATCGTAAATTTCACGATGATCTCAAGGGCATTCGAACGAATCAGAGCAGTATAACCCATGAAGAATTACTGTCCCACAAGCTGTAATTACGCGGCATCAACGCGGAGCGTACGAAGGATGAGTTCGTCAGTTTCATCTGTGACAATGATCTTCCTTGGCAACTTGTGAAGAAGAAGTCATTCAGAAGACTATGGTTCTGCGGTACACAAGTGGTTGGGGACATCCCTGGTCCGGATGCAGTCAAAGCAACGACTTCTAACATGTATAGAGAAGTCCAAGGGATATTAATTGAGATGTTCGCTGACGTTCATAGTGTCTCGCTTATAGTGGACGCTTGGACATCACAAAATAACCTTTCCTTTTTAGGTATCACTGCCCACTAGATTGACGTTGACTGGAAGCTCTGTGAGCTACTCCTCGCTATCCGGCAGATCACGGGATCCCATTGCGGCACCAACTTGGCGAGGATCATTGTGGAAGTTGCATATGAATATGGAATCGAGTCGAAGCTTTGTGCCATCACCATGGACAATGCATCGAACAACAAAACGATGATGGCCTTAATTGTAGATCAACTAAAGACCGTAAACCCACAATTCACTATGGATCGACACGTACCATGCGTCGCACATGTTCTCAACCTCGTAGTCTAGGCCGGAATGAAGATCATTCGTAATCCGAAGGCACCAGCAACTAGTACACTACAATGCCGACATTTTCACACATATGCAGCACTGGACACGGAAGAACCAACTGAATCGCAAGCCGGCGAATACAGTACAACGACATCTGCACCCTTGGGAATAGCCATTTCACATGTGCGAGCCATCGTCAACGCTATTCAGGGGTCCACATAATGAATGGAGAAATACGTTGATATGTGCAAACTCGATCAAGATAAAGGTTGACTGCCCAACGCGTTGGAACTCCACCTTCATTATGTTAGAGCGTACTCTTGCGAAGAGAGAGGTATTGGACCATATGGCCTTGAAGTTCTTCGCGACATCGTCTAAAGATTATGCCTGATGACAGGAGGACTGGGAGTTGATTGAAGAATATCTGTGTATTCTTGAGCCATTGTGTCAAGTTTCTAACTATGTGTGCTCTACGAAGAAATTGCCGATCACTGAAGTAATATCATTGATCGCAGACCTAAAGACTCAACTTGAGTAGGTGACAGAGGCAAATTGCGGTGTTATTTTTAATTGTCGTTGTAATTAATTTGCCTTCAATCAAATAAATTTATAAAAAGTAGAAACTTACTCAAAGATGTATAAATGAGAGTAAGGTCATCTCCACAGGGACTGGCCTTTAGGTGTATATTCAATAATGGAGTTATTATTTATTAAGATATAGTAATAATACAAAAGATAATGTTATAGGAAGAGATAACTAGTTAATAGGCAGAGAGGATAATACTTTCATAAGATGGGTATAGAAAGGAGAATATTAAATATCTGGTGATATCTTTTATAGCTACTCTAAGTGAGAAGGAATTAAGATACTAGGTAGCTAGTTAAGAAATATTAAGTACTTAAGAAAAGTAATTAGCAATGAGAGAATAGCTGAATGAAGAAGAGTTATGTAGATGAGTATATATATGTGTATATATGTATATTAAGGGAGGTCCGAGGGGATAGAGTAGGGTTTATATATTAGTAAGATGATGAATAAGTAGGTATCTAATAGTATTTAACTTTAATATGCGAAGTAAGAACTTAAGTAGTGTAGAGAGAAATTAGGAAGATGTAGATGACAATAATAGAAGTTAAGAAGTTTTTATATGACTATAGAATAGATTAGACTTATAGAGTACTACTTATAGTAGTAAGATCGTTATTACATAATTATATAGGTAGTTTTAGTGGTTTTGTATGATTTATGTAGTTTTTATAGTTTTCTTATAATTGATTTAATTAATATAGGTAGATTTAGTCAAACACCTGAGAGGTCTTCGACCAAATGCCCCTGAGGAGGGGTAGATGAGGAGTTATTTATATGGTATTTACTTAGTAGTAAGTTTTTTATATGTTTTATAAAGATTTTATAAAGAAGAGAGGGTGTTTCTGTCGAACGCCCGTGAGATGTTCGATAGAATGCCCGATAGACTCCGAATAGTGATAAAGAGAAGATAAGAGAGTTGATTCTGTAGAACTCCCGTGAGGTGTTCAACAGAATGCTCAAAAGGAGGCAGGATATTTTTTTTTGATTTTTTTATAAGGTTGAGTGGGATACAACTTTGTTAAATTGAATAATGTTGATCTAATACACTAGGTGTTCGATGAAATGCCCCCGAAGAAATCCACGAATCGAAATGAATCATAAACGCAATTATATGATGAAATGTTGAATAAAACTTCCCTTTTGAGATCAAAACGGATGCATAGGGATAATCTACGAAGTTCAAATCTCACCGAACGCCCTGATTTGGAGAACCGGGATAGCGGCGCCGGTCGCCGTCGTCAAGCTTTCGTTTGGTCGTTCACCTGCTTTCCTCCTCCGTCCGGGTGCGACTCGGCGATGCTCTGACTTTTGAGATCTTCTCGAGAGTCCTTCGAGCCCTTTGAGGCGTGTCACGGTGCCTCACCAGGCCCTGGGTCACCTGCAAGAGTCCTCCGCCGTCCCTCTTGTCCTGCGGCCGGAGATGCCCGAATTGGGGGCTTCGGGGTCTCTTTAATGGCTTGGGAGGGATCCCATAGGCCGTCCGATGGAGGGGGATGACCCCGGGGGTCATCCCAGGCCGTTGGATTGCATGATGGTCCCCCCTTCGCCGGCGTTGATGGCCAGGGGCACGAATGGACAGAACTGCCCCTGGCCGTCCGATCCTCTTTATAGATGTCCAACGACTGCGATTAAATTGTAGCTGTGGACTATTCTTATGGTGTGCCCCTACTCTTGCCCCGTCAGCGCCCCGGCAGCCAGCTCCGTCAGATGTTTATCCACGTGGCCTTCTCGGATTCGTTCCCGAGGGGTCTCGCGATCCTCGTCAGCTAACACGACCAATCAGAGGCCTGCGACATCTAAATAAAAAGATTAGATAATAAGAGGTTGATCCTAGCTTCTGATTTTCTTTGGGATGATCGGGCGGCTAAGATCTAGATCCTCTTAAAAAAACCCAAAATGATACGGGTTTCAAGCTGGGTTGGCTCGAAGCCCGGTGTCATTTCTTCTTGTTTTCTTTATGATTGCGGCCCGTTGGGTCAGGATCAATACTCCCCGATGGCCCGGCCTGATGCGATTCTGATTCAAGTGGGATTCTGTTGTGCATCCATCATAACGCCAAGACCTGCTTTCCTATCATGGCGGTCTTTTAGAACTCGCATGTAATACAGATGCAACTGAATGTGAGTCGGAGTAGGGCAAACCATCTGAAAGAAGTCGTCCGCAACATTTTGTATCCTCTAGGCGACAATATACATATTCGTGCAAGAGTCAGTGACTACGCTCAACACCTAGGCAGGAGCTCGACAAGTATCTAAATATCTCGTTGATAACACACTAAATTCGGTCTTTATTTCATGCTATTAGCACAATTTTATGCATTTACATGAAAACACTGTTTTCAAGTGATTTCTGATTTTTCCCTAATTTTCTGTTAATTCTATGAATTTTAAGGGATTTATTTGAGCTTGAAATAATTATTTTGGAATAAAAACGGCAAGTTTAGTATTTGATTTTAAGATTTATCAGTATGGGGATGAATCAGTGAATTTTCTAGGATTTTTAAAGAATTTTCTAGGATTTTTCTGAGATTTATTTAAAGACGAAATGCATTTTTTCTAAGGAAAAAAAATATATTTATAAAAAAAAATATATTAAGTTTATTTTTTATCTTTGAAAGAATTTTCGTAAATTTTTATTTCAAGAAGGCCCTCAAAAACAACTCTCGGCCGTGGTTGCAGGCGTAAAGATGTTATTTAAATTCTTCTAGGGTTTTATTGCAAATCATTTAATAATAGTTTTAATGTTTTAGGAGAAACCGGAGGAGAGAGAGTGCAAAGGGCATATACACAATTACCTGTGGACGGCGTCAGACGGCAACTCGCCAAGAAATAAACTTAATATTTAAGATTCGCTCAAGAAATGCCTTCTTGAAGCATTTCTTGAGAAGCCTTTGTTGTTCGTCCGCCGCGCCATCCTCTCATCGCGCTCAGTCGAGCCAAGTGCCCACGCCATCAAGAGCCCCAGGTTCCTGATCTGATTTCTTCAAGATTCGCTCAAGAAATGCCTTCTTGAAGCATTTCTTGAGAAGCCTTTGTTGTTCGTCCGCCGCGCCATCCTCTCATGGCGCTCAGTCGAGCCAAGTGCCCACGCCATCAAGAGCCCCAGGTTCCTGATCTGATTTCTTCAGGATTCGCTCAAGAAATGCCTTCTTGAAGCATTTCTTGAGAAGCCTTTGTTGTTCGTCCGCCGCGCCATCCTCTCATCGTGCTCAGTCGAGCCAAGTGCCCACGCCATCAAGAGCCCCATGTTCCTGATCTGATTTCTTCAGGATTCGCTCAAGAAATGCCTTCTTGAAGCATTTCTTGAGAAGCCTTTGTTGTTCGTCCACCGCGCCATCCTCTCATGGCGCTCAGTCGAGCCAAGTGCCCACGCCATCAAGAGCCCCAGGTTCCTGATCTGATTTCTTCAGGATTCGCTCAAGAAATGCCTTCTTGAAGCATTTCTTGAGAAGCCTTTGTTGTTCGTCCACCGCGCCATCCTCTCATCGCGCTCAGTCGAGCCAAGTGCCCACGCCATCAAGAGCCCCAGGTTCCTGATCTGATTTCTTCAGGATTCGCTCAAGAAATGCCTTCTTGAAGCATTTCTTGAGAAGCCTTTGTTGTTCGTCCGCCGCGCCATCCTCTCATCGCGCTCAGTCGAGCCAAGTGCCCACGCCATCAAGAGCCCCAGGTTCCTGATCTGATTTCTTCAGGATTCGCTCAAGAAATGCCTTCTTGAAGCATTTCGTGAGAAGCCTTTGTTGTTTGTCCGCCGCGCCATCCTCTCATCGCGCTCAGTCGAGCCAAGTGCCCACGCCATCAAGAGCCCCAGGTTCCTGATCTGATTTCTTCAGGATTCGCTCAAGAAATGCCTTCTTGAAGCATTTCGTGAGAAGCCTTTGTTGTTCGTCCGCGGCGCCATCCTCTCATCGCGCTCAGGTGAGTTACATTTTATCAATCTCTGACCTTTTCTCGAGCTTCATTATTTTTCTTATCTCACTCCTTTCTACGTAATTGTGTAAACAAGGGAAAACACAAAGGCGGTGGACGCGTTTACATCCTTCCGTCTTTATTGTAAGTCGTGCTTCTACCCCATTTGTGAACGCAGATATTTGTCTTCCATGTGCATGCAAAGAATCTCTCTCTACTGTACAAGTAGGACTTTCCATTTTAAATCCACAATATCGAAAACATCTTCCTGGGCTATGAATTATTACACGTCTCCTAACCAGAACATCTTATCTCTAGAGTAAAACTTCATTTTCAGGTTATTGTTGATTCTTTTTCTTTTTCATCCTTGAGATTTCTGGTTTTTCTCTCGGGCACCTCTACAACAAAGGTTCATTTTTCATCTATAAATTGCAACTTATTGAGTCCTTGATTCAATTTACCCAGAATAAAATATGTGATCAGTTCTTTTAGAAACAAATGTAATCAGTTTAGGTGTTGATGATGTCACTGAATATTGATTAGCTCATCCGTCTTCTGTTTTTCTATGACTTGTTACACGTCTCTTGAACAGAGCATCTTACCTCAAGAGGAATAAAAATTCATTTTCAGGTTTGAGATTTCTGGATTCTTTTTCATTTTCATCTTTGAGATTTCTGGTTTTCCTTTTTTCCTCCATCAATTGCAACTTCTTGGGTCCTTGATTCGATTTACCCAGAATAAAATATGTTAGTAGTTCTTTCAGAAAAAAATGTAACCAGTTTTCTGTGTTTATGATGTCAATGAATATCAAATTAGCTCATCCGTCTTTTATTTTTCTGTGAATTCCTACACGTCTCTTGACCAGAACATCTTAATGACAAAAAAACATCATTTTCAGGTTATTGTGAAATCTTTTTAATTTTCATCAAGTTTGAAATTCCTGGTTTTTCTCCATAGCTCAACTTGAACCAGGGATCCCTTTTCGTCTATCAGTTGCAACCTCTTGGATCCTTGATTCAATCCACTCAGATTACACATCTATAATCGGTTATTTTTTATGATGATGTCACAAATTATCAGTTTACCTCATTTGTCTTTTGGTTTTCTATGAATTATCACACGTCTCTTAAGCAGAACATCTTATCTCAACAGAAGAAATCTTCATTTTCAGGTTATTGTGGATCCATTTTCATTTCATCAAGTTTGAAATTTCATTTCATCTCAGTGTTAATCACATTCGATTTCTTCTTTCCAATAACATTTTCATTTTTACATTGTTTCCTTACAGCTTTGATTTGATTTCAGTGTGTATGGAGTAAAAGTGCGAGATGTGAGACGGCCATCTCAACACCGTCTTCCTACAGCAAAAGTGAAGGTGATTTTAAGCGAGTTGGACGAACAGCTGCATGAATGCTGCATCAATATTCTGTCGCAGATTCTGAAAGAACGCTCCCTACTTTCTGGTTCGCATTTTCTGTGACTGATGAATGCCACATGCCCATGTCTAGGCCTACTCTGAATTTCTTTTCGATTTTCGTTCGTGTGTTATATCAGCTTAACTCCAATGGACATCTCAAAGGGTGGTGATAATATATGAAATTTTCTATTGCTCATCTCATTGTAAGATGGAGATAAGAGTATTTAACAAAAATGATCAATTATGCACACCCTCTGGCATATTTAAGCAATAAAATTCCATGGAAGACCCATTTTTTCATTTGTAATAGACATTTCAAGACACTTTTTCACCATATTGATCTAGTAGGGAATCAAATAATGAACTATCTACATTCATCAGGAAATTAACTAATGAATTTTAAATTCAAATTCCTACCATGCAATAATCAAATGAATCTTTGCAAAATAAGTATTTTACAGTTTGGTGGGCCTTAAATAATAAAACCTTCACATCACCCAAAAGATTTATTGCATTCTTTGTGAAATTAATGAAAGGATAAAGGGTATGTGAAAATGAAATTTTAGTCTACTTATATGGTCAAGTAATCAAATATCAAAATTAACTACTACAGTACGAATATAAATTCATGTATGACAGAAATTTTTATTGTTAGTCAATATTGGATTAAATTTAAAATTTTAAATATTTTCAAATGTGAACCAAATTTTTTATTGGAAATTTATCAAATTATTAAATAAAAAATTCATCCACCTTTCATCGGTCCACTGTCCGAGTCTTCTGGAAGGACAGATTTTTCGTCCTATGGGACGAAAAACGTCCTGTCCGGTCATCCTTCAGATGAATTTTTGTCCACAAATTCGTTCGATGCCCCAGACTGGACGATTTTTTCGTCCCGGGATGAAAAAACTGTCCGGTTCGTATCCCAGTCTATACTTGGATGCGACATTCTGAACGATACTCCACGCTGAATCCGTCAAACATATGAACTGTTCAATGATATTCTTCGTCTCATCAAGCGTATGCCCTCTTATAGGTCCTCACCAGTTTGGCTCTCCCTGTTGTTGGTCATGCATTGCCTCCATTATATGCGGGTGATCCTTATCGACCACCACCAGGCCCTTTAGCTCTGCATGATGAGCAGGATGACAAGCTTGAAAATGACTCCAAAATACATTGGTGTTCTTGTCATCTTGATGCTTGATCATTTTTCTCTTAATGTGCAGGTTCTTCTCACGACACGATAAGCATGCATAGTACCCATCACTAATGTGTTCGACGTAGTCAATGATGACTGAACGGTTCGAATGAGGGTGACTCAATATGACAAGAGATATTCCTGCATTGGTATCTTCAGGACATTTGGCTCCTACCCTAGTGTAGTCTGGGCAGGGGCACTACCTTTACGTGGGTTCATGGTTCTAAGAAGAAAATTTAAGAAAAGATGAGACAAAGGAATAGGAAGACGGGAAGAGAAAATAAAAAAAAAGAGGCATAGAGACGAGGAAGAGGAGTAGAAGAGGGGAAGAAAAGGAGATTTGAGAGAAGAGAAGAGCAGACAGGAAGAGGAGAAAAAGAGCATTGAAAAACAGGAAGAAAAGAAGAAGATAGAAGGAGAAAAAACAGCAGAGTAGAGTTTTGAAAAAGCATTAAAGACTAAAATTTAAGAAAAGATGAGCAGAAGGAATAGGAAGAAGGGAGGAGAAGAGTGAAAAAAAAGAGGTGTGGAGAAGAGGAAGAGTAGAAGAAGAGTTTAACAAAAAGAGATTTGAGAGAAGAGAAGGGCAGATAGAAAGAAGGAAAAAAAAGAGTATTGGAAAACAGGAAGAGGAAAAGAAGATAGAAGGAGAAAGAAAAACAGCAGAGGAGTGTTTTGAAAAAAGAATTAAAGAATAAAATTTAAGAATGGATGAGAAGAAGGAATAGGAAGGCGGGATGAGAGGAGTCAAAAAAAAGAGGTGTGGAGAAGAGGAAGAAAAGTAAAAGAGGTGAATAAAAGAGATTTGAGAGAAGAGAAGAGAAGACAGGAAGAGGAAAAAAAAGAGCATTGAAAAACAGGAAGAATAGAAGAAGATAAAAGGAGAAAAAAAACAGCAGAGGAATGTTTTGAACGAACATTGAAGAATAAAGTTTATGAATAGATGAAAAAAAAAGGTGTTAAAGATAAGACTACAATGATGACAAAATCCTCTAAATCTTCTTGTTCTGCAGACACGTCTCCAATGCCTCAGGCTTTGATGCCACTGCATGAGTCGGCGGCACCTCGTACTTCGGTTCCACTCACACCTCGACCAGGTGACACGTCATCTCGTCATGGCCCGATGACACCTTGTTCTTCAGCTCCACCTCATCCCAACACATCCATCATCACATCGGCGTAAGGTTAGCATTAACAATAACCTAACGACTGCCGCATAATGCCTATAAACAGGCCTTTTTGTATCGATTCTTTTACGCCTCTTCTTCGCCTCAATCCTCTAGTTACATTTTCATTCCTTTAGTTAAGTTGTATTGTTCAGATCCTCTAGAGCTCACTCTCTTCCTTGAGTTCCTCGGTCAAGCCTGCAACTCAACAGAAGGAATAGGAAGAAGAGAAGAGAAGAGTAAAAAAAAAGCATGGAGAAGAGGAAGAGGAACAGAAGAGGAGAAGAAAAGGAGATTTGAGAGAATAGAAGAGCAGACAGAAAGAGGGAAATAAAGAGCATTAAAAACAGTAGGAGGAGAACAAGATAGAAGGAGAAAAAAACGGCAGAGGAATGTTTTCAAAGAGCATTGAAGAAGAAAATTTAAGAAAAGATGAGAAGGATGAATAGGAAGAAGGGAGGAGAAGAGTAAAAAAAAGAGGCGTGGAGAAGAGGAAGAGGAGTAGAATAGGGGAAGAAAAAGAGATTTGTATAGAAGAGAAGAGCAGACAGGAAGAGGAAAAAAAAGCATTAAAAACAGTAGGAGGAGAACAAGATAGCAGGAGAAAAAAATAACCGCAGAGGGATGTTTTGAATGAGCATTGAAGAAGAAAATTTAAGAAAATATGAGAAGGATGAATAGGAAGAAGGGAGGAGAAGAGTAAAAAAAGAGGCGTGGAGAAGAGGAAGAGGAGTAGAATAGGGGAAGAAAAAGAGATTTGTCGAGAAGAGAAGAGCAGACAGGAAGAGGAAAAAAAGGCATTGAAAAACAGAAAGAGGGGAAGAAGATAGCAGGAGAAAAAAATAACAGCAGAGGAATGTTTTGAAAGAGCATTGAAGAAGAAAATTTAAGAGAAGATGAGAAGGATGAATAGGAAGAAGGGAGGAGAAGAGTAAAAAAAGAGGCGTGGAGAAGAGGAAGAGGAGTAGAATAGGGGAAGAAAAAGAGATTTGTAGAGAAGAGACGAGCAGACAGGAAGAGGAAAAAAAGGCATTGAAAAACAGAAAGAGGGGAAGAAGATAGCAGGAGAAAAAAATAACAGCAGAGGAATGTTTTGAAAGAGCATTGAAGAAGAAAATTTAAGAGAAGATGAGAAGGATGAATAGGAAGAAGGGAGGAGAAGAGTAAAAAAAGAGGCGTGGAGAAGAGGAAGAGGAGTAGAATAGGGGAAGAAAAAGA